>NC_057805.1:255835654-255844640 GCF_018294505.1 Triticum aestivum
CTCCACTACAAGAAATCTCGTCCCGAGATTTAGGAGGTAGAAGGAAACAGTGCGGGGTATTCTTCGCGCAGACGATCCTCTCGTTCCCAAGTGGCCTCCTCTTCAGAATGGTGCGACCACTGGACTTTGAGAAACTTGATCGCCTTCTGACGTGTGCGGCGTTCAGCTTGGTCGAGAATGCGGACCGGATGCTCCTTATAGGAGAGGTCTTGCTGCAATTCGAGCACTTCATGATCCACAGCTCGGATTGGGTCCTTGAAGCAACGGCGGAGCTGTGACACATGGAACACATCGTGAACCTGAGAAAGGTTCGGCGGTAGCTCCAGTTGGTATGCCACTTTTCCACGCCTTTCGAGAATAAGGAATGGGCCAATATATCGAGGAGCTAGTTTGCCCTTGATTCCGAAGCGGTGAGCACCCTTCATAGGTGTGACTCGAAGATAAGCCTTTTCGCCAGGTTGATAGACCATGTCTTTATGATGACGGTCATACTGACTCTTCTGACGTGACTGAGCAGTCTTGAGATTCTCGCGAATAATTCGGACTTGTTCTTCGGCATCTTGGATAATATCCGGACCGAAGAGTGGACGTTCCCCAGTTTCTGACCAGTTCAGAGGGGTTCGACACTTTCGTCCATATAACACTTCGAAGGGGGCCATCTTCAGACTAGCTTGATAGCTATTATTATAAGAGAACTCAGCATACGGGAGAGATTCCTCCCATTTCTTGCCGAAGGAAATAACACAAGCTTGAAGCATATCTTCGAGAACTTGGTTGACGCGTTCAACTTGCCCTTGCGATTGAGGATGAAACGCAGTACTGAATGACAGATGAGTTCCCATAGCTTCTTGGAAACTTGCCCAGAATCTTGAAGTGAATAAGCTGCCACGGTCTGAACTGATAACCAATGGAATACCGTGGAGTGAAACAATCCTGGACATATAGAGCGTTGCCAGTTGACTAGCAGTGATCGTTTCCTTGACCGCCAGGAAATGTGCAACTTTGGAAAGCCGGTCAATGACGACAAGAATAGCATCATTACCTTTCTGTGATTTAGGAAATCCAGTGATGAAGTCCATCTCAACATGGTCCCATTTCCATTCAGGAATAGAGATAGGTTGCAGAGTTCCAGCAGGCCTTTGATGTTCTGCTTTGATACGACGGCAAACGTCACATTCAGCAACATAACGAGCAATGTCTTGCTTCATATTAGACCACCAGAATCTCTGACGGATGTCTTGGTACATCTTTGTACTACCAGGATGGATACATAGAGGCGTATCATGAGCTTCTTTCATAACTTCCTGTGTCATATCCAGGTTTTTCTCTGCACAAGGCACCACTAGGCGGCCCTTGAAGTATAGGGTGCCATCTTCAGTAATGGTGAAGAATGAGGGCTTTCCTTCTGCGAGGTAGCGCTTAATCTTGTGGGCTTCAGATTCATACTTCTGTAGCCTTTTGATGCTGTCCTCGAGATCTGGTTTAGCAACTAGGGTATTGAGGGAACCCTGGGTAACAACGTGGAGGTTCACCTTGCCAAACTCCTTAGGAGGGGAAGCGAGTGCACCCGGAGGAACAATATGGAGGTTCAGCTTCCTGAATTCTTCAACAAGCGAGGGCTGAACCTTGTGAACCTGGAGGTGGTTGCAGTAAGACTTGCGGCTCAAGGCATCAGCCATTACATTAGCCTTGCCTGGCGTATAGGAAATACCCAAGTCAAAGTCTGCAACAAGCTCCATCCATCTCTGTTGACGGAGGTTCAGATCTGGCTGAGTAAACAGATACTTCAGACTTTGGTGGTCAGTGAAGATCTCGCAACGATTACCGAGAAGGTAATGTCGCCACTGCTTCAGCGCATGAATGACAGCAGCAAGTTCGAGGTCGTGAACTGGGTAGTTCTCTTCGTGAGGGCGCAATTGCCGAGAGGCATAAGCAATCACTTTGCGGTCTTGCATTAGGACACAGCCTAATCCTTGACGGGAAGCGTCGCAGTAAATGACGAAGTCCTTCTTAGTATCAGGTGGAGCTAGAACTGGAGCAGAAGTCAACTTGTCTTTGAGTGCCTGGAAACTTTCCTGACATTTGTCTGTCCATTGGAACTTGACACCCTTATGCAACAGGTTAGTCAGAGGCCTGGAGATCTTAGAGAAGTTCTCGACGAATCGACGGCAATAGCTGGCGAGACCGAGAAAACTTCTGACTTGCTTAACGTTCTTGGGAGGAGTCCAATCAAGAATAGCCTGAACTCGCTCGGGGTTGACGGCAATACCATCCTTAGAGATGACATGCCCAAGATAGGTTACTTCCGGTAGCCAGAATTCACATTTGGAGAACTTGGCATATAGTTGATGCTCTCGTAGCTTTTCCAGCACAAGTCGAAGATGTTCAGCATGTTCTTCTTCGTTCTTGGAAAATACCAGGATATCATCCAGATAAACCACAACGAACTTGTCGAGGTAATCCATGAATATATAGTTCATCAGATGAGAGAAGGTGGCTGGAGCATTGGTTAAACCGAAAGACATGACGGTGTACTCGTATGAACCATAGCGAGTCACGAAGGCGGTCTTTGGGATATCCTCTTCACGAACACGGATCTGGTGGTAGCCCAACCTCAAGTCGAGCTTAGAGAACACTGACGAACCCGCCAGTTGATCATACAGATCATTGATCCGAGGAAGAGGGTATTTATTCTGAATGGTAGCTTGGTTTATAGGACGGTAGTCTTGAACCAATCGGTTAGTCCCATCCTTCTTCTTGACAAAGAGAGAAGGTGCTCCCCAAGGAGAGCAACTTGGGCAAATGAATCCTTTGCGAAGAGATTTGTCGATTTCCTCCTTAAGCTCAAGGAGTTCATGCGGCGGCATCTTGTAGGGTCGCTTGGCTATAGGAGTGGTGCCTGGTTTTAAGTCGATGATGAATTCGACAGCTCTAGCAGGGGGAATCCCTGGAAGCTCTTCAGGGAAGACGTCGAGGAATTCACGCACGACGGGAATGTTTTCAATGCCCTCGAGTGGTGCAGCGTTCAATGCATTCAATGCATAGAGCCTTGCCTCGGCATTTTGCACCAGATGGGCTTGGTAAGTAACTATCTCATCTGAAGGGTGTAGCAGATGGACGGTCTTAGTGGTGCAAACGATCGAAGCAGTATGCGCTTTTAACCAATTCATTCCCAGAATGAGATCAATGCTACAGGACGTCAGTACGATGGGAGAGACAAGAAATTCCAGTCCTTCAATTTCAACAGTAACGTCGTGACTAACCATAGAGGTTTGACATTGGCCCGCAGGGGTGTGTACCACTAGCAGAGTGTTTATCTCTTCGTAATTAATGCCATGCAGGAATGCAAATTCTGCTGATATGAATGAATGGGATGCTCCTGTATCAAATAAAACGGATGCTGGTACTGAATTTACGAGGAGTGTACCCATCACAGTAGCAGGCTGGTCTTGAGCTTCACTGAGATCAACGTGGTTGGCATGAGCATGACCATAAGACTTAGCATTTTTGTTGCGGGGCTGGTTGTTACCACGGCCAGCTGCTGGAAGGGCCAGTTGATTCTGGTTCTGATAGCAGTTCCTGGCAAAGTGACCCGGTTGACCACACTTGAAGCACAGACCATTATCGGGAGTGGGAACAGGAGCCCCAGGTGGGGGAGCTGGTAGCTTTGACTGCCTAGATGGTGGAGGAGGCAGACGCGGTGCAGCGTAAGATTTCCTTGGGGCAGGTGCATTTGGACGATACATGCTGTTCGGGATCCATATCTTACGCTTCTGTGAGGGCGAGCCCGAAGATGATCCCGTGTCACGGTTGCGCCTCTGAGAGCTCTGGTATTTCTGCAGACCAGTCTCGACATTGATGGCCTTATTCACCAAGGTGGCGAAATCGGCGAAGTCATGCACTAGAAGTGCGAGCTTGATGTCAGCTTGTAGTCCATCACGGAACTTCTCCTGTCTGCGTGCATCAGTTGCAATGTCTTCTTCAGCATAGCGGGACAAGTCCAGAAACTCCCGCTGATAAGCTTCGACAGTTTTGTTGCCTTGGGTGAGGTTGCGGAACTCACGCTTCTTCCGGTCCATGACTCCCTGAGGAATGAAGCGGGCACGGAAAGCAGCTTGGAAGTCTGGCCAGGTGATGATTGTTCCAGCTGGCAGAGTACGCCTGTGGCTGTCCCACCATTGAGCTGCGGGTCCCTTCAAGAAGAAGGAAGCAAAGGTGACATAGCTGGCAGGGGCTACATCAGCAGACTCCATCTCATAGGTGATGTCACGGAGCCAGTCATCAGCATCCAGAGGCTGAGTTGAGCTGCGGTAGATGGTTGGGTTCAGGCGTATGAAATCTTGAAGAGTCACTTGAGCTGGCTGTTGGTTCATATTGGGGCGAGGAAACTGAGCCATCATATTTTCCATGAATTGGCGGTTCAGTTCAAACTGTTGGATCATACCAGCCATGTACTCAGGTGGTGGTGGGGCATCGCCACCACGACCACGACCACCTGGTCTAACCATCCTGCTAATATATAACAGGGGTAGTTCAGCATTGAGAAAATTTGCAATGACAAGAATCATTCATGATGAAACATGCACAATGAATGGAGCACGATAGCTACTACATAGTAGTCGGCATAACTTACAAAAGGGGCCATGCATAGAGTTCAGTACATAGAGTTCAGTACATAGACTAAAACATCATAGGCGGCACACAGGCTCGCGGCGACTGCAACTAATACTACAAGCAAGCCTACATCAGTCCCAAGAGGTACTGTGGAGGTAATCGTAGCCCGACAGCTGGTAGTGAGGTAACGGATAATCCTCCACGTCAGCAGACTGGGGGCCGCGGATACTCAGGTGTAGAGCCCGGTGCTCAGGTGGCAGAAAAGGACCAAGTGCGGGAGAGTAGCCTCCCACCTCTGGCCAACCAACACCGTGGGGCATCACGGTCCTGGCTGGGTAGATCGCAGTACGCGGTACCTGTCCAGACCGGACAAAGGGGTGCAGCAGCGTCAGAGCACGGTAAAGGTGCTGACGGGTGGTGTACATCTCGTGGCGAAGAGCTCGGTTAGCTCGATCCAGCCCATCAGCATGCAGAACCAGGTGCTGATGGTAGAAGGGCTCTCGGGTGACAGTGGAGTAGGCAGCAGTATAGTATCCCTCCGCACCAACATCAGATGCGATAGCAATGTGCCTGAAAGGGGAGGTGTCCAACTCCTGATACTCTCCACGAAGACGTGTCAGAGCAGCATAGGCAGCATCGTGGACAGCCATATCGGTGGTCACACCAACACCATGTGCGGTGTGCAGCACAGTAGTGGAGTCGTACTCCCGAGAGTAGAGGTGGACGATGGCACGGTACTGCTCCTGGTTAAAGTCCTGGTACTCCTCGTAGACGGTGTACTCAGGGTGCCAGCGATAACCCAGATAGGTCATCATCTCAGCTAGCACCGCAGGTGATCCCGAGGCACCAATGGCCGTCGTGTGGCGAACGACCTGCCTCGTGGGTTCCATCTGAAAGCAAAGACGTTTCAAAGGAGTCAAATGACAGTGTGTGAATTGTTCAAAATACTATTCTAAGAAACAACTATGGCTTATCCAACTTTGGGGTGAATGTGGTCACGGGATCCTAGTGTTAGAGTTAGTAAATTCGTTTAACCCGAGTAGAAGAGAGTTCAGAGTCCCAGAGTAAAGGTCGAGGAGTAAAAGATCCTAGTACCACCCAATGGCGACGTGGGCCCGTAAGACACACAACCATGTTAGTAAAAGTTTTGTAATGTCTAGACTCGACTTCGGCCAAGGAGTGTGGAAAGGGGGATTCCTACAGGCAGTCGGCTCTGATACCAACTTGTGACGCCCCCGATTTGACCGTACACTAATCATGCACGCAAATGTGTACGATCAAGATCAGGGACTCACGGGAAGATATCACAACACAACTCTAAAACATAAATAAGTCATACAAGCATCATAATACAAGCCAGGGGCCTCGAGGGCTCGAATACAAGTGCTCGATCATAGACGAGTCAGCGGAAGCAACAATATCTGAGCACAGACATAAGTTAAACAAGTTTGCCTTAAGAAGGCTAGCACAAACTGGGATACAGATCGAACGAGGCGCAGGCCTCCTTCCTGGGATCCTCCTAACTACTCCTGGTCGTCGTCAGCGGCCTGCAAGTAGTAGTAGGCACCTCCAGTGTCGTAGGTGTCGTCGTCGACGGTGGCGTCTGGCTCCTGGGCTCCAACATCTGGTTGCGACAACCAGATAGAAAGGAAAGGGGGAAAAGAGGGAGAGAAGCAACCGTGAGTACTCATCCAAAGTACTCGCAAGCAAGGAGCTACACTACATATGCATGGGTATATGTGTAAAGGGGCATATCAGTGGACTGAACTGCAGAATGCCAGAATAAAAGGGGGATAGCTAGTCCTGTCAAAGACTACGCTTCTGGCCATCTCCATCTTGCAGCATATAGAAGAGAGTAGATTGAAGTCCTCCAAGTAGCATCGCATAGCATAATCCTACCCGGCGATCCCCTCCTCGTCGCCCTGTTAGAGAGCGATCACCGGGTTGTATCTGGCACTTGGAAGGGTGTATTTTATTCAGTATCCAGTTCTAGTTGTCATAAGGTCAAGGTACAACTCCGGGTCATCCTTTTACCGAGGGACACGGCTATTCGAATAGATAAACTTCCCTGCAGGGGTGCACCACATAACCCAACACGCTCGATCCCATTTGGCCGGACACACTTTTCTGGGTCATGCCCGGCCCCGTAAGACCAACGCGTCGCAGCCCCACCTAAGCACAATAGAGCGGTCAGCACGCCGGTCTAATCCTAAGCGCGCAGGGGTCTGGGCCCATCGCCCTATGCACACCTGCGCGTTGCGAACGCGGCCGCGAGCAGACCTAGCAACCCACACGATCACGGCTGTTACGTCAAAGCGGTCCAACATGGCGCGCGCCACTCAGTCGCTGACGTCACGAAGGCTTCGGCTGATACCACGACGCCGGGATACCCATAACTACTCCCGCGTAGATGGCTAGTGCGTATAGACCAAATGGCCAGACTCAGATCAAATACCAAGATCTCGTTAAGCGTGTTAAGTAACCGCGAACGTCGACCAGGGCCAGGCCCACCTCTCACCTAGGCGGTCTCAACCTGCCCTGTCGCTCCGCCACAAAGATCCACTTGCGGGTACTCCTACGAGCCGACCCGACTTTAGTCATCACATGTGTCATGTATGTAGTATATAAGTATATACCCATGATCACCGCCCAGGTGATCACGGCTCGATAGTATAGCACAGCAGACGGACAAGAATGTAGGGCCACTGATGGAAAACTAGCATCCTATACTAAGCATGTAGGATTGCAGGTAAAGGTAACAACAGTAGTAGCAAGGGTAGGCTATGCATCAGGATAGGATATCGGAAAGCAGTAACATGCTACACTACTCTAATGCAAGCAGTATAGAGAAGAATAGGCGATATCTGGTGATCAAGGGTGGGCTTGCCTGGTTGCTCTGGCAAGTAGGAGGGGTTGTCAACTCCGTAGTCGAACTGGGCAGCAGCAGTGTCGGTCTCGTAGTCTACCGGAGAGAAGAGGGGGAAGAAACAGTAAATACAATGCAAACATAATCATGACGATGCGTGACATGACAATGAGCGGTGCTAGGTGAGTCCTAACGCGACAGTAGGTGGTACCGGCGAAGGGGGAGAACATCCGGGAGGTATTCCCGATGTTTCGCGTTTTCGGACAGACGGACCGGAGGGGGAAAGTTGCTAGTTCGATAGGTTAGGGAGGTGTGGTGGACGAACGGACTGCGTATTCGGATTCGTCTCGTCTTTCTGAGCAACTTTCATGTAGAAAACATTTTCATCCGAGTTACGGTTTAAAAGATATGAATTTTCGAAGTTTATTTGAATTTCTGGAATTATTTGAATTAAGCACAAATGAATTATGACATCAGCATGAGGTAATGCTAACTTCAGCAGGTCAACAGAGCGGCTGACCAGGTCAAACTGACCAGTGGGCCCTAGCTGTCATGGACAGTGGGCTAACAGAAGATTAAACTAACTAATTTTAGTTAATTAACTACTGGACCCCACCTGTCAGTGCCTCATTAGATTAATTAATTAGTTTTATTTATAAAAACATTTTTTTGTTAATTATGCGGCGGGGCCCGCATGTCAGTGGCTGGGCCTGCCCAGTCAGCAGTTGACTGGGGTCAACCCAGTCAACAGGGCCCCAAGGGCCCACACGTCAGCCTCAGAGGGGAGGTCACGCGGCGCCACGTCGGCCACTCGCCGGAGACGCGCCGGAGTTGACTCCGACGAGCCAAACGTGGCGGCGCGGCTCGGGAGGGGCGCGGGTTTCGCGCACGGGGGGTCTGCGGGGTTGTGGCTGGGCGCGTTCGACGCGGCTCGGCACCGCGCGTCCAACGGTGGTGGCCGGAGTGGCTGGAACGGACGGGGGCGAGC
This sequence comes from Triticum aestivum, assembly GCF_018294505.1. Taxonomy (NCBI): domain Eukaryota; kingdom Viridiplantae; phylum Streptophyta; class Magnoliopsida; order Poales; family Poaceae; genus Triticum; species Triticum aestivum. The sequence goes on from NC_057805.1 coordinate 255,844,123, forward strand.
GCTTCGAGCTCGCCGGCGGCGAGGTGCTTCGGGCGAGCAACGGGAACGGTGGTACGGCGCGAGATCGGGCAATACAGAGAGCGGGGCGAGGCCTACGTGCACGCGCGAGCAAGATGGGCGCTAGCTAAAGACCAAAAGGTCGCCGGAACGACGCCGGCGACGTGCTAGGCGGCGGAGGGTGCGGCCTAACGCGGTGCGGTGGCTACGGCGAGCTAGCTAGCTAATGGAGAGGGGGAGGAGGTAGAGGAGCTCACCGTGCGGCACACGGAGGCCGGTGAGGGGCTTAGTAGCAGCAGCAGTCGCCGGAGTCGAAGAAGACGGCGGCGACCCGAGGAAGAAGGCGACAGCGTTGGGGGTGATGTAGGGGGTCCCGGCTCGAGCAGGTGGTCGGGGAGGACGGGCTCGACGCGGCGGAGCCCGTGGACACGTCGGGGAGGGGAACGGGGCTCGGTGGCCGCGTGAACGACGGTGAACGGCGGCGACCGCGTCGGGCGTGTGGAAGGAGGGAGCGGCGTGGA
>NC_057805.1:256795669-257079711 GCF_018294505.1 Triticum aestivum
TGTTGCCTCTGGATGAACATGACCCCGATCGATCGAGCCGGTTGGGGCTGGATGAATAGGATCCCCTGGAGGGCTGGATGAACAGGACGACCCCGTGGAGGGCTGGATGAATAGTAGATGGTGGAGGGCTGGATGAACAATAGCCCGTGGAGGGGTGGTTGAACAGGAGCCCATGTAGAGGGCTAGTTGAACAGTAGCCGGTGGAGTAGCGCGCGGCGGAGGCTGGATGAACAGGAGCCCGTGGATGAACAGTCGCAGGTGGAGGCTGGAGGAGGTCGACGGTGGATAAACAGTAGCCCGTGGAGGCTGGAGGGGGTCGACGGTGGAGATGAACAGTATCTCGTGGAGTCCCGTTTTGCGGTACGCCACACCCCTCCCGATGAACAGGACCTCTGTTTCGACCATAGCGCTCCAACACAAGTCCGTTTCCTCCGTTTTGTGGTATGCCACATCCCTCCCGATCAACAGGACCTCGTTTCGACCGTAGGAGCTCCAACACAAGTCCGTTTCCTCCGTTTTGTGGTACGCCAGACCCCTCCCGATGAACAGGATCCCATTTCGAACGTGGCTGGTCGAACACAAGGCCGTTTCCTCCGTTCTGTGGTACGCCAGGCCTCGTTTCCATCGGCTGTTCCGTCCAAGCCCTCCCAACGAACACGATGACGCATTCCGTTCCGACCCAGCCGGTTGGCTCCCCATGAACACGGCGATGACGCTGTTTCTCTGTTCTGACCCAACCATGTACACCAGCCCTGGCCGTACGTATGCGCGAGTAGGCGTTCAAGACCCCGCCCATATGTACGTACGTGGCCGTATTTTCTTTCTTGCACACTGGCCGTTGTACGTATGTGTACATGCTACATGCGCGCCTCTACATCGACCAGTATGTACGTACACGTTCGCGACCAGAATGACAATGCACTTCGACCAGGTGGGTCCCGACTGTCAGGCACTTCCTTGCGTGCGAAGATGTAGCTGGTGGGTCCGAGCAGTCAGGGGGGCGAATCGTTTTTTTGCCCGGACGCACTTCCTTGCGTGCGAAGATGTAGCTGGTAGGTCCCAACAGTCAGGGGGGAAACGTTTTTTTCACGAAATACGGTTGCCCGTCCGGTGGGCCCCTGCTATCAGGTGGAGGAATCATTATTTTCCGCGTAATAAGGAGGCACTTCCTTGCCGCGGCCGTGGACCCAGCTGTCAGCCTCTCCACGTACAGTCCACGTCCGATGGAAGCCGTTCCTTGACCACGTAGACCATGCCACACCGAGAGCACCAGGGCGGTGGACGACGGCGAGGCCTAGGAAGGGGACGACGCGGAGCCGGGGAAGACGCGGCAGTGGATGCCCACGCGTAGAGGAGTATGAGGGTTCACTGGTTCGCTGCGGTGTGAGGCTGCCGTCGCCGCAGAATAACAGGGGGTATGGGTGAGTAGAGGAATGGCCTGGCCAGCGATGGGAGTAGTAGGGGGCAGTGAGGCCTCCGTGGCATCGCAGCCGGCCACGGGAGGCAGGAGCATGAGGCACGACCGGCTGGTTTGGGCGGCTGGAGCAAGAAGACCAGAGGTTGAAGAAGCACTACGGCCGTTGGATGGACATCGTACGGTCACAGGAGCTAGAATCGTGCATATTGACTAAGTTGACAAAGCCCTCTGTCCCCGTCAACTTAGTAGGCCCACAAGTCAGCCTCCCACTATACTGGGTCCTAGCTAGCAGAGGGAGTATTCATTTTTTGTGCGTAATAAGGAGGCACTTCCTTGCGTGCGAAGATATAGCTGGTGGGTCCGAGCTGTCAGCGGCGGTAATGTTTTTTTCGCGAAATACAGAGGCCCTTTCAGTGGGTCCCAGATGTCAGGTGGAGGAATCATTATTTTGTGCATAATAAGGAGGCATTTCCTTGCGTGCGGCCGTGGACCCAGCTGTTAGCCTCTCCACGTACAATCCACTTCAGATGCATGTCGGTCGTTGACCACGTTGACCAAGCCGCGCCGAGAGGACCAGGGTGGTGGACGATGGCGAGGCCTAGGAAGGGAACAACACGGAGCCAGGGAAGACTCGGCAATTGTTTTCCACGCGGAGGGGAGTACGACTGTACGAGGGTTTACTGGTTCGTCTGCCGTCGCCGGAGAATAACAACAGGTGTGGGTGAGTAGAGGGATGGCTAGGCCAGCGATGGGAGTACGGTGGGGCGGTGAGGCCTGCGTGGCAGCACAGCCGGCCGCGGGGAGGAGGGAGCAGGCAGTCCCGCCGGCGCTTGTTTGAGCGGCTGAAGCAGGAAGAGGAGAGATTGAAGAAGCACGATGGCCGTTGGATGGACATCCAACAGTCACTGCTTGTGCGTCAACCTCTTTTTTAGGAAAGTCTCAAATCTGTGGAAAACAACATACAACCCATCTGCCATTATTTCTAATAATTTACAGCCCATTTGCTAATTCTTAAGGTTTTTTTTGGAGCCCATATTCTTTTTGTTAGCATTACAGCCCATATTGTGGGCACAGTTAAAAAAATATACGAAATTTTTCATATTTCGGTGCGGTCCGAACTGTTTTTAATCCCGAAATTTCGAGTCACATTCAAACTGGTTTTATAAATAAATGTATATCAATATAAAATCCAACAAATTGTCCATGCATAAAAATCAATGCAATTTAAAATCTCGAAATGAAAAAAATAAATTTGAAACTAATTGCCGGTTTGATGTGTTTTAAAAATGTACAACCCATTTCTCATTACTGATAGGCCATTTTCTCGGCCAGCCGAATGAAGCTCTCCTCGTCTTGAAAGATTTGCAGCCCAACAGGCCTGACAAAGCGACTTACTTGGCAAATCACAAAAAAACTGGGCTAGCCATTTTCAGAAAGAAAAAAAACTACTGGGCTGGTCTGTGGTAAACATAAAAGAGAAGGCTGTCTAGACAGGCCAGAGTGCCCCGCACAACCCAGTTGACACCCTGCTTCCGTCTCAAAAACAAATTAGATAAATTCCACCCCAATTATGGCAATTCATAAAAATGCAACTGCAATTTCCAAACTTTAAAAAATGCCACTGTAATTTTTGCAAACTTTGGAAAACGCCACTACAATTTGCAAACTTTGAAAAACGCCACTCCAGACTTCAAAAAATGCCATGAAATGGCATTTTTCAAAGTTTGGAAATTGCACTGGCATTTCTCGGAAACACCAGATTTGGAGTGGCATTTATCAAATTAACCCAAAACAAAAATAACTGGGCGAGCTGCTGGGTCCTTGGTGTCAGCCGCTCGTTGTGCAATTCTCTCGTTTATTGACTACGTTGACAATGGCATGGGACCCAGATGTCAGAAATCCATTAGGAGGAGCCATTTTTTTATTGGCTTGAAATAAGGAGGCACTTGCTTGCGTACTGCCATGACCTTGGCGGGTCCCTGCTGTCATCCTCTCCACATACAATCATCTCCTGATTGTGTACGCGTCAACTTGGTAGGCCCACAAGTCAGCCTCTAAACCCATGGAGGACAAATACAACCCATTTAAAAAAATAACAGCCCATTCCATATGTTCAAACGGAAAGTTCAACATTCAGAGCAAAGTAACAGGTCTGATCCACATATAGAGTATTGAACTTCCACGTTGACAACCATCATAGCCAAGTTAACTATCTACTCCCACTAATACTCTAGTAGCGTACAAGTACTAACTTACTCTTAGCTAACTAGACGATGCCGACCGCCATCTACGGTACATGCTAAATGCCAGCACCGGCGTCCTCCGCCTCGCCTCGGACTTTCCAGAGGTGCGATAGGGCGCGTTGCTCGCGCGCGTTGGCCCTTTCCATGCCGGCGTGGTCCACCGAAGCTTCGGCTTCTAAGCGGGAAACCCACTTGACGAGCTGGTAGTAAAAATCGGCGTCGCGAACGCGTGCGTGCCCGACAACCTCCAGGGCTATTTGCCGGGCACCGGCCTCCACGTAGTCGGCCCAGTTGTGGGTGCTCTGCTCGTGACTCAGAGCGTTGGTGCGCTTCTACTCCATGTCCCGCTGGCGGCGCAAATCGGTGATACGCTGCTCCTCCGCCAAGTGGTCGCGCTCCAACAACTCCTGCTCCTCCGCCAGGCGGTCATGCTCCAACAAGTCCTGGATCTCCACATTGCCATCTAAAGACCGATAGAATGCCTCCTCCCTCCGTCTGCCTTCCGATGAAAACCGAACACTAGTTCCGGCGGTTACCGCCTCCGGTCTCGCCTATCGCGGACGGGCGGGGGCATGGGGGACGTGGCGAGAGCGAGGATAAGTGGCGAGCGACGTTCGGCCGGTGGGGGCTTATGAGGATAGGGCGAGTTGGGTCACGGTGCCACTGGAGAAGGCCAGGAAACAGTACTTATAGGCGGAAGGTAGCGCGACGGTCATCGGAATTCAATGCATAAGCAGGCATGGCTTAGCGCGCCAGCTTGCCGTGGAAAACTAGAGAAACTGAGATTATGACTGTGCCGTCTCGTCCCATCCATGCTGGGTCGCACGCCGGCATGACGGTCAAACGAGTGCACTCGAATCATCTCCCTCCTTGTCAATAATGATTCCACGGATTTAAAAGGCCTGCAACAATTAAAGCGCATCTTTTTTCGCATCAATTAGCTGCCTTAATTTCGGCCGGCTGCATGCAGGCACTCAAAATCCCTCACAGCCAGTACGCGGAGCAGCATGCAACGAGTCGCAGCCGATGGCATTAGTTGATGAACTTTAGCTGGGAGATAAGGCATTTGCGAATGTTTTTGCTGGCAGTTTCTTCAGATTCGCATGACATTTTCTTCAGAGCAGCTTGTCAGTTTCTTCAGAGGTAGGCATTTTTATTCAAAAAACTGCCACTTCGGATCTTGCGTCGCAACTAAAACTGCCAGGAGCGCATTAGTAGGCTAGCTAGTGATCGATCAGTAACTAGTAAACACTGAGCGAATAGAAATAAGGGATTGTTAATGCATCTCAATGATTCATAGATCATATACAAATATGTAGCTCCAAAAGCAAAGATCAGCCACTTCGGATCTTGCGTCGCAACTAAAACCAACTAGTACGATTCCCATACATAAGATCAACATGAATGCATCTCAATGATTCACAGATCATATACAGATATGTAGCTCCAAAAGCAAAGATCTAGAAAAAACATATGTTCTTCCTACTAACATGGATGCTTCTCTTGGCCAACATTCAGTACAGACTGAAAGACAAATTTGTTTGTGAAGTCAACAATTCCTCTTGCAAACGTAAGTGGTTTCACCAATAGCTGGAACCATGAGAATGAACCACACATGATGGAGGAACATCCACTGCAATATGATTTGGTCTTCTCTCGATCACACGGCGAGACTATTTTCGGAATACAAACTTTAACTTAGGCAAAATGATGTCCATTGTATAATCAGACCAAAGCAATGAAGCACCTAGTGTTGGCCAATAAATAGTACAGTACTACTTTTCTGCAGTCCATGAAGTGACTATCCAATCTTTCTGTGTCTATTTTCAAATGGCACTGCATGCAGTGACTATACTATTCTCTTGTGCAGTTCAACCAAAATTGCGGTCACTTTGTGTGTTTGCCAAATAGCAACGGGCAGACATCTCTGTCTGCACAAATATCAAGCATCTAGTAAACATATACCCCACCTTGTATTTTTGGTTTTAACATGTCTCTTCCGCTTAGCATCTGTCATGTTTTGCACTGGACAATTTGATACAGTCATGTTTTGCCCTGGACAATTTCATACTGAATTGATTTGCTGGTTCAGAGTAGAAATATAGCGCCTATTCTTCATCAGACCAAGGATATCCATGTTCGCAGTGATGGAAGAGGTGAAATCGATACAACCGAAATTGAGCATCCAATCATTGAATCCTGTCCTGCACCTCCAATGTAGGTCCACCCTACCAATAAATTCACATGCAAACCACTAGTATTACTATCTAATGATAGTACAAAAAGAGTAGCAAGATAGTAGCAAACCATGTACCTTCGTAATGAACAGCTCATAGTGCCACCAATTGGATATAAAGGTTTGGAAGAAAACATGCTCCTAATGTTGAACCAGTTGGACTTTTTATGCAGTTCCACTAAAATCGAGCATCCCTGTTTGCATAGATATTGAAAGTGTGATTACTATAAAAGTGGCACTAGTTGAAGCATAGACTCACAAATATAAGCATTCCAATTTCTTAATGGGAAAAGGTAGCAAGACTGTTTCTAACCACCTGTTTGAAGGAATAAATAAGGCAACAACGGCTGATGTCAGAAAGGCATATATAGTTCTTTCTGAAAGAATGATCGATTCCTGACCTTTCCTCTTCTTTCAAGCATATTTTGTGCAGTTCAACTAAAATAAAATGCCATCACCGCCTTGACAATTCAGTGACACTGTACAAAAGGAAATGACTTAACATTACATCATGATGTCAGGTATGTAGTCGACAGGCATTAGAGACAAACATACAGACCTCCTCCGATAACATAATGAACATTAATTTTAACAAAGGTGTGACTAGCTTTACCGGGATAATTTGAGTGAACTCTACACCCTCTGTTCCTTAATATAAGACGTTTTCGCGGTTCAATTTAAAGTACCCAAACGTCTAGTATTTAGAAAAACAGGTAGTAGTTTTCTTGGGAAAGCTTGCCACACTTTATTTATGTCCATACGCTAACGCAACACCATTCTAATACTACAAATATACACTAATCCAGTGGCTAGTGCAACAGTAGAGTAGTTATTTTATTACAGGGTACAATACAATGGTTTTACTGAACAGATTTCAATAAACTCTAGCACTGGAAGATTTCTATAAGAATTAACAATACAAAATGTAAAGGTAACAAGTTTCAGCATTGGTATACTAGCTGTGCATGAGCATTAAACCCAATACAAATGTCTGAAGGTAACTAGCATTATTAACTAATGACAGTATAAAAAAATTGCAAACCATGTACCTCCAAGGTAAATATCATTTCAAACTCGGGGGGGCCTTAAAAATTGCTATCCCAATCTTGATGATCGATCAAACATAAAAACTTGATCGAACGAATCAAGAGAACAGCTGGAGGAGGAGGTGCGCACTCTTGACCCTTCCTCTTGTCTTCATAATTTTTTGTGCAGTTTAACCAAAATAAAATGACATCAGTGCCTTGGCATTTTGGTGACACTGTACAAAAAAATTAACTTATCTCATGAAAGTGAGGTATGTAATCTATAAGCATTAACAGTGCAAAAATCTGAAGGTAGTAACAAGTTTCATCGTTGGTATACTGGCTGTGCAACAACATTAGAATGCCTTAGCTGAAAAATCTTTAATACATCCACAATCAACAGCTAACCCTGAAATAATCCAGTGACATTACATGGCATTGCTTAAATTTATCGGTGGCATTAGAGTGAGTGCGGCATTAGTTAAATGTGGCATCACTTTAGCAGTAGCATTGCTTGACTTGACTACTGGCGTTATACTAACAGCAAAAAAGTGACAATAAGAGCATGGGAGGCCCATTCGGACAGTGGGCGCACCAGTACGATGTACCTCCATGGACGCATAGAGTGGTGAGGGAGGTATGGTTGCCCAGAGCAACAAATATCCAGGCAGCGTATGTGGATTACGTCCCATTTTTGTTCTCTTTAGCCACCTTTTTCCTATGTGAGGACAACAAACCGGTCGACCTGGTCATTCTCTATTGCGTTGTCATGCCTTTCTACCCTTCTTCAACCAAGAGACACGAGACTCGTTCCTTAGCTATTGATTTTCCCCTTTTCAACCTAGATGCGGGTTCGATGCCTACTCTCTTGGACAGTACAGTCGCCCTTCCTTTCCTTATTCAACCCAGACATGGATTATTCTGCATGAAGTAGGGTTTCCTTTAATAGTGCAAATTAAGGTTTTCGTCTGCGTGACCAGCAGAGCAGAGGATAGCAAATTGGGAAGATGGTGGAGTGGAAAAAGATCCACATGCAGCGACGTGGCAGATGGGGCAATAGAACAAGGGTATGGTTCGAAAATAGGTAGCATACCTGAGGGTCGGCGGGAAGTGGCTTCGCTCATGGTCGTCGCACCGCACGCACTACGGCAGCGAGCTTGGGGACGGAGACCATCCCTCGTGGGCGCTAGGTCTGAGAGGACGACCTTGTCGTCAGTGCGTGACCTCGCTCGCCGATGACGAGTGCGTCAATGCTGCACGTCCTTTTCTTCCCCAGCGGATCTATGACCACCGGTGAGAAGGGAGAGAGAGGCGTCTTTTTTAGATCTGGAGAGAGGGTGATAGTGTGAGAAGCAAGTGGGCAGCCCTTAGCAAGAAAGCTCTGAAGCTCCAGCCTATATATCTTTTTTACTACTAGTACTAGAGGTGGAGTAGTGGTAGAGTAGTTTATATTTTCTCTGCAAACAGTACCAGTTAGTCGTGCTTCAAAACTAAACGACACGCCATTAAAAAAATAAAGGTCGATAACTAATGCGGCACCTCGGGCCAATGCAGCCAGATCGCATTTTGCACGAGAAATTACACACCATGTTTCGTTGACATGTGGTCCCGTTCGAACATGTCAGTGAGACGACGGCGAGTCCTTTTGTACAATTTCTGAAAGGACGTGTAGGCCGGGGCGCCTCTTTGTGTACCGTGGCAAACTGGCAACCGTCCATCGACTCTTCGCCTTTCCCTCTCGATTTGGAACTGCTTTCGCACGCTCTTCCTCCCTCCTCCATTTGCCTTCACCCTTCCTTCTGCCATTGTTTGATCGTATTCTCCATGGAGGGAACAAGCCGGAAACGACCCCGTTATTCTTGCCCCGATCTGAAAGATGACATGGTGGGGGAACTCATTGATCGGTGCGACGTCATCACCTCGGCTAGCATGGCAGGTTCGTTCAAGACCATTCTTGACTCAACTAATAACATCATTACAAGGAACCCAAGGGTCCAGGAGCGGTTTGATCTCCCTTATCTTCTTTGCTATAAGCCTGTTCACATGGGCGTGGACGACGGAGGCCTCGCCTTGTGCAAGTTGATGCCGCTTGATAATGATACGTGTGATGTCAAGATGCAATCGCTTAAGGGTAAGGCCTGGGCTGGCGCAAATGGAGATTGGGTTGTTTATATTGGGTACAATTGCGAGTGGGAACTTGTGAATGTGTACACTCGTCAGCGGATTCCACTTCCAAAAATCTCAGAGTGCCCTGAGGTTGAGCACACAGATGATCTACGTACATTCAAATACGATCATGGTGGCTGTCGTCTACGGAAGATAGCAATTTGTCGAGTTCGCAACCGCTCTTGGAATTATAAGAACTATGAAGTTGTTGCTATCTTTGACAAGCTTGTTGCCGTCGTTACTGATTCCACGGTTCGTCCATGGATATTGCTCAAAAATCAATTTCTGTACACGGATGATGAGTACTATGATGCAATTGAATACGAGGATCTTGTGTTTGCTTCCACCACTCGTGGCACTATTTTTGCATGGGATCCTCGTAGTTTCGGTACGTTTGTCTTCCACTGTAATTATAATTGTTTCATCCACATGCATGCGGGTTAGCAACTTTCCCTTTACTAATTAACCTTCTTCTTGTGTTTCCAAGGTCCTGTGAACATTCCACCACCTATACTTGAAAATTTTATAACCAAGGGGGAGATGACGATGGTGATGATCACGATCATGAGGACGAGCAGGACTTATATACTCAGTGGCGGCTGGCAACTAATGCCGATGGATCACCTCTTCTTGTCTGTATACAGTGCACTGAGATTGTTACTACTGAGGGAGCGCGTGTTGTCTCCCATGGTTGCCCTCTCCGGACCTATTCCAACACCCGTTTTAGGGTATTCGGGATGGATACTAGTGTGCTAGAGCCAACACCTTCTCCCTGGTACAGTATTGATAGTCTTGGAGAAAACTCGCTCTTCCTTGGACCAAACTATCCAATGATGGTTAAAGGCGATCCAGCTACTGTTGACACAACGTTACTACCATTTATGAGAAGCAACTGTATCTATACCTCGGACATTGCGGTGGTTCCCTACCCTGCTCCTGATATATGCTGCTTCAGCCTGGATGATCAGTCCTGCGTTGCTCTCGATATTGACAACAGCTGGCCCTTCCCAGAGCACCTATGGTTCAAAGCAAGCGTTTCCAACGCCAAGGATTGGTTGAGTTGAAGTTCATTTCATTGCTTGTTATTTGTTGTGTGATGAAAACTTCAGTATTTACTAGAATGCTTTGTTGGAAATAATCTATAATCCAACATGTATCATCGTTGTCGTTGTGTGTTGATGACTTGTTGTATGTAATGAATGGTACATTTGCAAATGCGTGTCATAGACTCAATTTATGAATGGTTTTCGAGTCACTTCTTGGAGTGTGAGTACCGTAGTAGTATAGCTAGCATCCCCTTAGTATATGAAGCTACCACATCACATAGAGCCAACCTAATATTGGAGTATGCTGGTCCTCCACCGGCGCGCCGCTTCAAATGGCGGAGAAAGTGAGAGGTCGCGTCACCTTGTGTCCAGATCTGATATGCCATGTGTACCAGATGAATGATTCCAAGTTCAACCACCGTGATGCTAGGTGCGAGCCGAGGAACACTGTTGGAGAGACCCCCCTCATAATTTTCCTACATTGGTCGTTTGATTCATAGGATAGAATGTTATAGGATTTTTTCCTATGTAATCATGTTTTAATTGGCAATCTAGCATCCACTCCAACTTTTGTTTCACTTCCTTTGATCCTACGAAGAGAGTACTTGCTCTAAATGATGTGCCGCTGCAAGAGCCGCCTATATTAATTAACCATGCTCTAAAAAGGTGGACCAGCTTTGGCTATAGTTGTACTGTACTAGGTTAGTAGGTGACCTTGCGCTTGGCTCTTCTCCTCTTCTGAAAGTCGAAAAATAATGATGGTACTACAATAGTACTTCTGGCAATCTGACACCAAATGAACTGCTGCACGTCCACCGCTTGTAAGCAAAAGTTTCTCCTCGTGCTGCGAGCCACCGCGCATGCGTTGGCGAGGGAGAAGGCGTAGTAAGCAAGCTTCTCGTCGTTCTGCGAGTTGACGGCACACATCAAAGTTACATACTTATTAGTACTCTCTTCAAAAAGGGCCGACCATGTCCATGGCTACCATCCCGTGCTCTGTCATTGAGTACGTGCACTATTCATGTGCCATCGAGGAGAAAAAATATTGCGTAGTACTAGGTGCCATCGAAGTGCACGACTCACTTACGCACTGCATATCTCCATTTTCTTGCATGACACGCCACCTTGATGCTAGATGTCCCGCGTGTCATGGAGGCATATAGTATGATTTTTAAAATGGAGGCATATAGACGTCCCGTGTGTCGGCAAAAGGATGAACAAAGCTCATGTCTTAAACGAAAGAGCAGAAGAACATAGATTCCCGACGATCGAGAAGGAGCAACAAACCTCGGGGTGGAGCGTCTGCACTCATAATATTTTATATTATTTAGCGATATAAAATCAACTAAATCTCTCCACGTTCCTATACCATTCTATAGTATGAGAATAACTTTGATCGTAAGCCATTGATTCACTCTATCCAATGGTCATAGTTGGAAAATCCAAACAAAACCAAGCATTGGATCAACTCTTTTTTCGAGATCAACTCTTTTAGCACTTAGATTGTTGCCGCCTGCCCACCTAGCCCACCTATATATCCGCTCACGTGTGATGACCACAGGAGCTATCCACTCAGATTGTGTGTTCAAAAAATAAAGGTCGATAACTAATGCGGCACCTCGGGCCAACACGGCTAGATCACATTTTGCACGAGAAATTACACACCATGTTTCGGTGACATGTGGTCCCATTCCAACATGTCAGTGAGACGACAACGAGTCCTTTTGTACAATTTCCGAAAGGACGTGTAGGCCGGGGCGCCTCTTTGTGTACTGTGGCAAACTGGCAACCGTCCACCGACTCTTCGCCTTTCCCTCTTGATTTGGAACTGCTGTTGCACGCTCTTCCTCCCTCCTCCATTTGCCTTCACCCTTCCTTCTGCCATTGTTCGATCGTCTTCTCCATGGAGGGAACAAGCCAGAAATGACCCCGTTATTCTTGCCCCGATCTGAAAGATGACGTGGTGGGGAAACTCATTGATCGGTGCGACGTTATCACCTCGGCTAGCATGGCAGGTTCATTCAATACCATTCTCGACTCAACTAATAACATCATTACAAGGAACCCAAGGGTCCAGGAGCGGTTTGATCTCCCCTATCTTCTTCGCCGTGACCCTGCTGACTGGCGCGAGGACGAGGGAAGCCTCGCCTTGTGCAAGTTGATGCCGCTTGATAATGATACGTATGATCTTAAGATGCCATCGCTTGAGGGCAAGGCTTGGGCAGGCGCAAATGGAGATTGGGTTGTCTATATTGGGTACAACTGCGAGTGGGAACTTGTGAATGTGTACACTCGTCACCGGGTTCCACTTCCAAAAATCTCAGACTGCCCAGAGGTTGAGCACGCCGGTATTCTACGCATGTTCAAATACGATCATGGTGACTGTCTTCTACGAAAGATAGCAATTTGTCGAGTTCCCAACCGCTCTTGGCATTACAGGAACTATGGAGTTGTTGCTATCTTCGACAAGCTTGTTGCCGTCCTTCATGGTTCGACTGGATGGATATTGCTCAAAAATCAGTTTCTATACACGGATGTGTACTGTGATGCAATTCAATACGAGGGCCTTGTGTTTGCTGCCACCACTCGTGGCACTGTTTTTGCATGGGATCCTCGTAGTTTCGGTACGTTTGTCTTCCACCATAATTATACTTGTTTCATCCACATGCATGCGAGTTAGCAAGTTTCCCTTCTCTACTAATTAACCTTCTTCTTGTGTTTCCAAGGTCCTGTGAACATTCCACCACCTATACTTGAAAATTTTTATAACCAAGGGGGAGATGACGATGGTGATGATCACGAGCAGGACTTATATACTCAGTGGCGGCTGGCAACTAATTCCGATGGATCACCCCTTCTTGTCTGTATACAGCCCACTGCTGATGTTACTACTAAGGAAGCAGGTGTTGTCTCCCATGGTCGCACTCTCCGGACCTATTCCAACACTCGTTGCATGGTATTCGGGATGGATACTACTATGCTAGCGCCAACACCTTCTCCCTAGTATAGTATTGATAGTCTTGGAGAAAACTTGCTCTTCCTTGGACAAAACTATCCAATGATGGTGAAAGGCGATCCAACTGTTGTTGACACAACGTTACTACCATTTATGAGAAGCAACTGTATCTATACGTTGGACATTGCGGTGGTTCCCTACCCTGGTCGTGATATAGTAGGCCGCTTCAGCCTGGATGATCAGTCCTGCGTTGGTCTCGAGATTAACAGTAGTTGGCCCTTCCTAGAGAATCACTTGTGGTTCAAAGCAAGCGTTTCCAACACCGAGGATTGGTTGAGTTGAAGTTCATTTCATTGCTTGTTATTTGTTGTGTGATGAGAACTTTAGTATTTATAATGTATCCTCGTTGTCATTGTGGGTTGATGACCTGTTGTATGTAATAAAATGATATGCCTGTGATAAACTTACTAAATTTATGAATGGCTTTCGAGTCGCTTCTCTGAGTGGGTGCTGCGATGAGGCCAAAAAATATTTTCCAAATACATAATTGTACGTGCATTGCAACAGGTTATCGGATGAGGCCAATCAACAATAGTACACTATTTGTACTAGCTTCACATGCTGCACTATCTCTACGTCTACGTACGTAATACAACAAGTTTTAAACTTGAGACCAGCCACCCATCCTCACAAAGAACACTTTTTAACCTAGCACAGACTCCAGGAAATTTGGCCACAGTTTGAGGTGGGCCATATGTTAATGTGTTCGCTGTACGTAACCAGCACCTCGAATCCTTGATACTACTACTATAAGTAGTAGGAGTAGTAGGGTGGCATGGGCCAGAACAAGCATTCACGTCCAGGAGTACGGCACACGCCACCAGCACAACTTCCATCTGACACCATATTTCTTGGAGTCCGTGCTACAACAATCTCTTCAACCTCGTCGTTTCTCTAACTCAGCCATCGCGCGGCGGGCGAGGTGGGGGTTTGCCGATAGTCGGTTTCCTCAACTGCAGTCCCACTTGTAAGGCCAACTCCAACGCACGACCCCAAACGGACCTTTGTTTTGCCCGGATTCTGTCCGTTTGGGTAGGGCAATGGGGTCGTGTCCGGGCCATTTCTCGGATGCGGTGGCCGTCCGCCGAACGCGCGGACGCATCCCGGCCGCGTACATTTTTCTTTGCAAACACATATCTTTTTTTCATCATTGATTTTTTGGTACATGGAAATACATCACCAAAGTTTTGACTAGAAAAGCAAGACCAAAGAAAACAAGAACCACAAGAATACATTTTAGAAGATATCCTACTTCCATAACTGCTCCTGTAAGTTGGATTAGTGCCTTCTCGATGCATTCATTGTTTATCTGCGGAGGCTCGATCTTGCGTGCTTCTTTCTTCTTCGAGTGTAAAGAAGTAGACGTGTCTAGCCTCTATTCTATCAACAAGTGCACTAGTCTCATCTCTAGCCTCTATGATAGCTAAAAGTGCTAGAACATCTACTAAATTGCGCTCTATCAATATATTGTTGTACTCTTCTTCCCAATACCAAAACTTGCATCCATTCTACACAATAAAATTTTAAGTTAGCACAACTAGTCTAATCCGAGAGCACAACCGAAGATTTGGTCGAGTTCTTCCTTCTTTTGCCGAGACGTGGGACATCCAGCATCCAGGTCGTGTCATGCAAGAAAATAGAGTGGTAGTTGAAGCCACGTGATGTGCATCTTGGGTTAAACTGTAAATAGAATCTTACTACTCTTGAGTAACTCCAAAAGCGGCCACCGAAGATCTTTATTTGATTTGTTTTTCATCACCAGCATGTCGAGGTGAAAGATGTGCAGGTTTAGTGGGTCCTCTTGCGTTTTCACTGACATGTGGGACCGCATATGAGCAAACAGACGATGGGCTCCGCGCGTCTGCTGGCTGGCTGAGAAGAGAGATAGAGGAGGGCTGAGCACAGACTCTAGGAAATTTGTTCTACATAACCAGCACCTCGATATAGTGGCGTGGCATGGGCCATAACTAGCATTCATGTCTAGCAGTACGGCACACGCCACCCACACGAGTCCCATCCGACACCAATTTTCTTGGAGTCTATGCTACAGCCATCTCTTCTCCCTCCTGTTTTCTCAGCCATCGCGCGGTGGGCGGGGTGGGGGTTTGCTGATAGTCGGTTTGCTCAACTGCGGTCCCACTTGTAAGTGAAAATGCAACACAACACGCATTCCCCCTTGAGCGGCGTGCCGGACCAACCGTGTGGGGGTGCGACGCGAACACGGCAGGCTTTTCCTTTTGAACTTGTAACTTGTAAAATTTGGTTTTGCTCCATGGCGCGACCGATAGATAGAAATAACGATTTTCCCTAGAGTAATGAGAAGTTTGGTTCTGGCGCGGTTCATGCATGGAGTACGTACGAAAATTATGAAGTTGATGTGAAAGGTAAGATAATTACTAGTAGTACCATATACTACTACATGGATTTGACGGAAAGATAAAGATACATACGGATCCATCAACGACATCCTCACGCCCTAGTGCACCGGGTCACCAACCGACATGTGAGGAGCAGCGGCGTTGGCAGCAAGCTCAACGTGCTTCTGAACAATGCCCTCCAAGGTTTCCCTGCGGTCCAAGAAGGCCAGCGTCCTATCGTCCTCCTCTTGCATGTAGTAGTCCTTGTGGACAATTTACGTGTAGACGTGGGTGATTATGTCGATGGTGTCTTGCTGCGCCAAGCGCTGCGCGGCGAGCACGACCTCGAGGTGGACATTCTCCAGCGCGACGGCGGGCAGTCGCAGGGCCACCAGTGCGTCGAAGAGGTTGTCACCATAGAGGCCGTTGAGGGTGGCAGGCATCACAGAGCCTGGGCGCGTGGGCTGGAGGCATACATCAAGGTCGTCCGCGAGCTTCTTGACGACTGTGAACTTGTCGAGGAAGCCAGCGAGGACCTCGTTGAACAAGGAGATGAAGCTGTCTTCCAAGCGGCCCCTCGCCCTGGCGGCCTCAAGCACTACCTGGAGACGTTCGTCGGTGCCGGGCCGTAGGCGGCGTCATGGACCATCTAGCACAGCCGGCTGATGCTCGCGCTCATCGCCTCCATGGGTCTAGCTTCTAGTCAACTGATCTTGCGATTGGAGTGATCACTCTTGCCCTTGGGTGCGTAGGTGCGTAGGATTTCATAGATTGGATTGGCGGGAGCCTTTATATGAGAAGTGTAGACTGCGTTGAATTCACGTGCGTGTTGGCCTTCTACTCCTCGCCCCTCTACTGCACCTGCCTTTGGCTGTATGACAGGTTGGCCATCCACCCGTTGGGCCCACGTGTCATACACCCAAAGGCAGGTGCAGTAAGTCAATGAAGCTGCGTCCCCCTCCGTGCCGGTGCAGTATAGTCATCTCACCGGACCTCTAGTTGGGGCCAAACGAGAGAACTTTGATGTTTACTGTTTTATTGGTCCCCTTTGCATCTTGCGCCAAGTTTTGACCTTTGATTTAACTAATAAAATGTTAATGCATGTAACAAAAAATGTTGTGTAAGTCACCTTACGAAAACCAAATAATCCCAAAACACTTAGGCACGATACATTAACTCCCTCCTCGTTCTTATTTCGTGGCATATCAATCAATGAGAGATGTAGAGACTACCAAACATCACATGCAGTGGTTAGTTCATTGCATGTAATCCTATTAAGTAGCAAAAATACATTAAGTTATTGTCGGATCACGGGTTCTGGCAAAACCCTTGAGGTTCGAACACTGGGGTGCGCACGAAGATCTCTCCTCTCCCACGCTCTCGCACTCCACGATCTCACAGACTAGCTCGCCGAACCCAAAGAACACGAGGACACAAGATTTATATTGGTTCGGGCCACCATTGTGGTGTAATACCCTACTCCATTGTGGTGGTGGTGGTTTGCCTCTTGGGCTGAGGATGAATAGTACAAGGGGAAGAAAAGCCTCTTGAGGTGAGGTGTTCTTGTGCTTGGTGTGTGTGTGGATGAACTGAGTGAGTTCGACACCCGTTCTCCCTTCCCTACTACGGTGGCTAGCCCTATTTATACAGGCCCCGGTCCTCTTCCCAAATATTGAGCGGGAAGGGATGCCAAAACGGCCGAGTTTGAAGGGGGACAGCTAGTACAACTTATCCTGACAAAAGTAGTCTTTGCCTGCCAAAGGCTCTGGTGGTGACACCGTCTTGGGCTCCACAGTGACCTCCGTCCTGCCGTCCTGCTAGTCTTGGTCTCATTGCACCGATATGGAAACCTTTGCTTGATGCCTCGGTACTCCTCGCCCGCGCTTGCCTCCTTAGCACCAAAGAGGAAGCAAGGACACTATGCGTGCTGGCGCCCGCCTGGCCTTGGTCGTCATCGCTTACGTCATGAGAACCTCGCAAGGTTTGCCTTGCCTTGATCTCTTCGCCCCTCACGAGCCAGCCTGGTGAGGCCGCTCCCGAGGAGGTATTGTGTCGTCCGCCTCACGAGGCTTGGCCCCTCGCGAGGGTCTTGAGTGCTTGCTGGCAAAGATGGGCCGTACGGGCCCACTTGCGGAGCCACGCCGTGGGCCGCAGGCAGGCAAGTCTGGGGAACCCCGTTCCCAGAACGCCGAAAGTAGCCCCCGGGCCCAAGGCGCGCTCAGACTTGGCTTCGATGTGAAGCCAAAGGGCAAGTGCGGAGTGCCGCGGGCCCCAATAGCCTGCGGCCTTGGTCGATGAATGGCGGTTGATTGGACGTGGGCGTCTCCGCTTCCCCATGGAGCCTCGGCAACTGCCCGACTTGACGAGTCCCTACTGCATGCAAGGAAAAACCATCATTACCTGCGATCGTGGGTGGTGCTGGTTGGCCTTCTCCTGCTATAAATGGGGAGGGGGGGGGGGCGCGGAGGCCCCGTCGCCCATCTCTTCCCATTCCGCTCGCTTCCCCCCTTTGCTCCATTGCTAGTAGCGACAATGGCACCCATCCGAAGGTTTTTCGCTGCGGAGAAAGGAAAGACTCCCCGCGATGAGCCAGGGCCGCTTCCACCGAAGAAGAGGCCGGTCCACTGCCGTGACGTGGTGGTGATGCAGGAGGTGACAAGGCCTTGGTGCGAGCGGCCTCCTCCTGTGTATCCGTTATCCCTGTACGCCCAAGCCGAAGGCTCAGGAGGAAGAGGCGGCGAGCGGCGCCGCGCGCGCCGCGGCCATGGTCGCCGCACCGCGGTGGCGCGCGTCACCGCCCCCGGAGTCCATGCCGCGGACTCCTCACGTGAACTTGTGCTGTGGGCGGCGATGCCTCTGCGCACTTGGATCCGCTTCCCTTCCTTCTTCTCTGTCGAGATGCCGCCGAGGGGGCCCCTCGAGCTTTGGCTGCCGCACGCCGACTGCGACGCGCCGGCGACTGGAGCGGAACTTGAAGCCGTCTCCTCGGGCAAGATCTTCATGACCCGAGGCTGGGGTGAGGTCACTCGAGTGTGCCATGTGGAAGGCGCCCTCGCGATCCACTTCGAGTATGACAGCGCCT
Source organism: Triticum aestivum (assembly GCF_018294505.1). NCBI lineage: Eukaryota > Viridiplantae > Streptophyta > Magnoliopsida > Poales > Poaceae > Triticum > Triticum aestivum. The sequence continues at coordinate 256,814,258 of NC_057805.1, forward strand.
CCACACTGTCCTTCAAGGTCTTCGATGCGGAAGGCCGCTGCCTGGAGTGCTGCTCCGGAAGGGGCCGGCAGGATGGCGCGCAGCAGGGGGGCCTGCTGTCTGCATCGCCAACGACTCCTCTAGTAGCAGCAACGACGCTTGGGAGTCCAGCGATTCTCCCGAGCTCTACGAGACTCCGGAGACGAGCGACGACAGCTACGTGCCCCCAAGCTCTCGCCGCGTCCGGAGCAAGGCTGCAGCGTCCGGCCGTCGCCGCCGCTGATCTGGATGAGGTTGGCGCCAGCCTCCCATGGCCCACTGTTGATGATGGCGTCAACCACTGTGGCGCGTCTAGATAGGGCTTCTTGAATTTCCTTTCTTTTGTTCCCTGCAAGGAATCGAAAATAGCCCCGCGGGGGTGTGTAAAGGGCCTGTAATGTCTTTTGTTGATATCATCCGTATTATGAAATTGGGCGAGTGCGTGCCCTGTTCCGGCTCGGTTTTCCCTTTCTATCCTCGCGACGGCTTGGTGCTCTACACTGACAGGCCCTGGTCCCCAGGCAGGCTGCGGCCGTCGCTGGTATGCCAGGTCGCGATGCCGTGGTCAAGGCCAGGAGGTGAGCGGCCCGAGGTCCAGTAAGAGCTCCTGAGTCGCAATGCTCAGGAGGTCCCCTTTAGCGCGCAAGCGGCCACCGAAAGGTAAGAAAGGGAGGCGACGTTGCTGCAACAGAGCTGCAGCAAGTGAGGATCCCGTGTCATAGCGATTGGTGGATTCTGAGCGCGAACTTATCTTGGTAGTCTGGAGTAGTTTCCTTGCATTGCGTCAACTCATGCATGGCGGTCGTGGTGCATCTAGGTTAGGCCCGTACAAGTCTCCTCCTCTTCCCCATGCTCTCCTTCGTGCTCTACGTCGTCAGGTCCCGGCCCTCGAGCGAGCTCAGCCGCCGCTGGTATGCCAGGTCACGATGCCGTGGTCAAGGCCAGGGGGTGAGGGCTAGAGAGCCAGTAGGAGCTCCTGAGTCGCGATGCTCAAGAGCCCCCCTTTTAACGCGCAAGCGAATCGCATGGGAGGAGAGGGAGCCCGCGGCACCGCCCGCTGTTGTCCTCGGGAGGTTCCTGCAAGTCAACGCGAGGGGCACAGATTGCCATTATAATTGCCAGCCGACCACTGGCCGCTCCGTGGGAGAGTGGAGGCACTGAGGGCTTGGTGAGGTGACGCGCGCGGGGCGTGCCGCGGGCCAGAGCTCGTCCGCTCAGATTTGTCAACGTTGCAGGGACGGACCCATGCACAAGTGCCGTGCCGGTGTGAGCGGCTCCCGTGGTGGGTGACAATTAAGTAGGTGATAATTGCAGATAGATCAAACATGAGAAGAAAACTAGCTTGGGTAAATGTACGAACGATTCATGCCACTGGGTCGAACCCGAGCGGCTTGGGGATGATGCAACCCGTGGGGCGCCCCTAGCAAGGTAGGCTAAAGATGTAAAGGGATACATGCCACAGGGACGGACCCACGCAGCCTGGGAATGATGCAGCCTGAGGGGCGCTCCTAGCTAAAAGAACTTGAAAGATGTCACCTGGTTACATCGTGGAAGGGGTGTTGGGGCAGCCGAAGATGCGTGGTGCAGGGGTTGCTCCTCATGAGCCACTAGGATCCTGAGCCTCGGGAGGCCCTGGGGGTCCAGGTGATTCCTTGAGGACAGTCTCCATCTCCGCCAGGACTGCGTGATGCCTGGCCTTCTGAGCCGCCAAAATGCTCCGCAGGCCGCGCTAGAAGGCGGACGCCACGCTCGACAGGCCAAAGGGCATGCGAATGTAGCTGTGAGGTGGGCCCTCGCAGCGTCCCACGCGCGAAGGCCAGAAGGGCTCCTGAGATGCGGCTCTGTTGAGCCCTGGGACGTCGATGCAGACGTGCAGCCCGGCATCCTCGCCTGGATGGGGAGCTGCGCCCGGTGAGCGGCGGTCGCCGCGCATGGCTCTTGCATTATGCAGTTCTCGAGTGGTCTGGGCAATGAATTCCTGAGCGCCGGACGCTCCTCGTCCGGTGTCCTCCTGAGGGAAACGTGCTGCAAAGCACGCCTCCAAATGGTGCCCGAGCGCCTCCCTCGTGACGTTGGAAAGGTCTGAGGCCCTCTAGAAGAGAGCCCCCGAGCCCTTCCCGAGGAGGCTGCCAGGAGCGCCTTCCTATGCGAGGGAGGGAGGCGCCCCAGGCGCGGGCGCTGATCCTGACGAGGTACCACTTGCAGTGCTGCTCTCCTGAGGTCCGGCACGGAGTAGCTTCTTCTTCTTCTTGGGGATGACCTCAGGAGGGTACTGCACTATGTTGTTTTCGGGGTCTTCGACTGACGCTGCTTGGAAGGCGCACTCGAGGGAGCACGCCACATCTATTTCCTCGCAGGGGACTGTGATGATCCCGCCGCTTCCTGGCATCCTGAGGATGTTGTAGCCATGGTGCGTTACTGCCATGAACTTGGCCAGGGCCGGGTACCCGAGGATGGCATTGTATGGCAGACGGATGTGAGCGACGTCGAAGTTGATGAGCTCGGTGCGGTAGTTGTTGCGTTCTCCGAAGGTGACGGGAAGGCGGACCTGCCCTAATGGTGTGGTGGAGCCGTCAGTCACTCCTGAGAAGGGCTTGGTAGGCTGAAGCTGATCGTATGGCACTTGAAGGCTGTTGAACGTCTCGACGGACAGGACGTTGAGCCATGCGCCACCGTCGATGAGGGTCTTGGTGACTTGTACGTTGCTGATGACGGGTGAACAAAGCATCGGGAGAGCGCCAGCGGTTGCCGCGCACTTGAGCTGATCTGCCGAACTGAAGGTGATGGCGCACTTGGACCACCTGAGCGGGCGCGTGCCTCGAGCCTGGGGAGGACTGCGTTCACCTCGCGAGAAAACTTCTTGAAAATGCGTTGAGAGGCTGGGGCTTGAGCTCCGCCTAGGATGCAGGCGATCGCACACGACTCTTGGAAGCCCCCAACCCCCTCGTCCTGATGATGGTCGTCGTTCCTTCTTGGTGGTGGAGGCAGAGGAGGAAGACCGGCGTTGCCCTAAGGGCGGTCCTCGCGAGGCCGATCCCTCCAGGCGCCCTCGCGAGGCTGGTCCTGCCAACAGTCTTCGCGAGGCCGGTCACGCCACTCCTGGCGCGGGCCAAGGTCGTCCCAGCGTCCTCCGCCACCTCCTCCTCCTCGGCCGTAGCCCCGGTCATTGCGCTCGGGGCGTCGACCGAAGCGTCCATCTCGAATGGCCCTGAGCTCTTGACAGTCGTTGGTGTTGTGGCTATGCACGTTGTGGAAGACGCAGAATGGTCGGCTGCTCTTGGATGGCTCAGGCTGGTCTCTGCCGCGCTTCGTGTCTGGCTCCGCCACGAGCACGGCCACTCCCTTGCGCTTCACGTCCTTGGCCTTGGCTTTCTTCTCTTCTGGGTCGGCAGCTGGGAGCTCGAGGAGGGAAAGGCGCCCTTCCTCAGCCCTTGCGCACTTGTCGCCAGGTTGAACAGCTCCAGGGATGTGCATAGCTCCTCGTGGATGGCGAGCTCCTCCTTCATCTTGACGTCGCGGACGCCGTCAGAGAACGCTGAGATGATGGCCTCGTCCGTCACCTTGGGGATCTTGAGGCGAACGTTGTTGAAGCGCTGGATGTACTTCTGGAGGGTCTCTCCTGGTTGTTGCTTGACGCGGCGCAGGTCACCCGCATTCGGGGGGCGGTCGCGAGTGCCCTGGAAGTTGGCGAAGAAGCGGTCGCGCATCTCGTCCCAGGAGGAGATCGAGCCCGGAGGCAGGTTTAGGAGCCACGAACGAGCGCCGTCCTTGAGCGCCATGGGGAGCCAGTTCGCCATGACTTTCTCGTCGCCGTTGGCCGCCTTGATGCTCAGCTCTTAGAGCTGCAAGAACTCTGTAGGGTCGGGGGTACCGTCGTAGCGAGGAGGCAGATCTGGCTTGAACTTGCCCGGCCAGGCGACGCTACGCATCTCGGGGGTGAAGGCGCGACGGCCTGCCGTGGTCACCGGGGCCCGCCGTGGAGGTGGAGCTTGATCTTGGTGCCTGCGCGCCGCCACGGCAAATGGTGCAAGGCCCTGCCGCGGCAAGCGATCCTGACGTGGCGGTGCGAGGAGCGGTGGAGCGTTCTCTTGCGGTCGAGGGACTTCTTGACAACTTCTTTCTTCATCCGCGGGTGCTTGGCGTGGCGGGTCGCACCATGGGGCCGCGTGCCTTGGCGCCAGGGCGCCATCTCGGTGCAGAGGTGGTGGAGGTGCTCCATGAGCTACGTCGCCCGTAGCCGGTGGTGGACGAGGCAGCGAGAGGGACGGTGCAGGGGAGCCCCCTGTGGCGCTGACGAGCTCGGCGATGCGGTCCAACCAGTCCTCGTAGAGGTCGTCGACCGGGCGGTAACACAGGAGCTCGCACGCCATGAGTAGCGCGGCCTGCACATCCTTGGGAGCACGACGAGCATGAGACGACGAACCGGCGGGGGTCAGCGATGGAGTGGCGGTGTGGCCATCCCGCTGCACCGAGGGGTGCAACGAGGACGTCTGCTGCTCGTTTCCAGCCGGGCCGGTGGCAGCGTTGGTGGCGGGTGACGGAGAACGACGGGGAGGCCCGCCGATAGGAGCCGTCTGGGCGACGCGGGCGGCCCGGCACTCAGCACGAGCACGACGAGCGTCCGACATGGTTGTGGTGGAGCGGCGAAACACGGATCGACGAGAGGAAAGCTTTGACGCGCCCCTACCTGGCGCGCCAAATGTCGGATCACGGGTTCCGGCAAAACCCTTGAGGTTCGAACACTGGGGTGCGCACGAAGATCTCTCCTCTCCCACGCTCTCGCACTCCACGATCTCACGGACTAGCTTGCCGAACCCAAAGAACACGAGGACACAAGATTTATACTGGTTCGGGCCGCCGTTGTGGTGTAATACCCTACTCCAGTGTGGTGGTGGTGGATTGCCTCTTGGGCTGAGGATGAACAGTACAAGGGGAAGAACAGCCTCTTGAGGTGAGGTGTTCTTGTGCTTGGTGGGCGTGTGGATGAACTGAGTGAGTTCGAGACCCGTTCTCCCTTCCCTACTACGGTGGCTAGCCCTATTTATAGAGGCCCCGGTCCTCTTCCCAAATATTGAGCGGGAAGGGATGCCACAACGGCCGAGTTTGAAGGGGGAGAACCAGTACAGCTTATCCTGACAAAAGTAGTCTTCGCCTGCCAAAGGCTCTGGTGGTGACGCCGTCTTGGGCTCCACGGTGACCTCCGTCCTGCCGTCCTGCTGGTCTTGGTCTCGTTGCACCGATATGGAAACCTTTGCTTGACGCCTCGGTACTCCTCGCCTGCGCTTGCCTCCTTAGCACCAAAGAGGAAGCAAGGACACTGTGCGTGCTGGCGCCCGCCTGGCCTTGGTCGTCATCGCTTATGTCATGAGAACCTCGCGAGGTTTGCCTTGCCTTGATCTCTCCGCCCCTCATGAGCCAGCCTGGTGAGGCCGCTCCCGAGGAGGTCTTGTGTCGTCCGCCTCGCGAGGCTTGGCCCCTTGCGAGGGTCTTGAGTGCTTGCTGGCGAAGATGGGCCGGACAGGCCCACTTGTGGAGCCACGCCTTGGGCCGCAGGAAGGCCAGTCTGGGGACCCCCGTTCCCAGAACGCCGACAGTTGTCTCGCCAATAGGAATAAAACAATACACCATGTATTTATTTACAGAGGGAGTAGTACATTTTTTGTGACATGCATTACTAGATATTGCTAGTCAAATACTAAATCCAGATGGACGTGGTAGTACTACTAAATCCAGACGGTGGTGCTAGTACTAGTAGTAGTACTACCAATGTAGTAGCACTGTACTACCCGTTGGTCAAATTATTACGTGCTGCTCCTCACAGTGAAGTGACAAGACCCTACGCTGGAGATGACACCTGAGTATAGGCGCCGTGTTCGGCATACCATAGTCAGCCTCACCGTCTGCAGTCACTATCATCATGGCTGTAGACCTAGCCTGCTTACAACTAGCCGTGTTTGACATAATTTCCCGTGCGTAGATGCCCGTGCATTGCACGGAACACCAAGATTGGGGGTGGACGGCGCCGACAGCGGCCATCGCGCCAGGTTTTTCCATGGCCTTCTAGATGTGGTGGGGAGGAGATAAGGCTGATTGTGAGAGACAAGGAGTTGTTTGTAAATAGGGAACAAGTGCGGGCATCTTTTTGCAAAACTGGAGAAGTTTGGTTTGTATGCGTCAGATCTAGATCCGACGGCTATTGGTGAAAGATGGCAGGCACAACATCATCACCAACTCAGGACCTGTTTGATTCGCAGGATTTTGAAAACGCAGGAATAGGACACGGCAATATTACAAGTTTCAAACTGATATTACAAATGTTAGGAGTAATGATGCACCTACGAAGAGGGAATTACTAGGAAGTTTATGTAAGAACTTTCGTTACTTTAGGTGGATGCAGCATTATCGTACAAACTAAAATCCACCCCCTGACATGTCACTAATGGGCAAATAAGTATTCGAGTCTCTGGACACTTGATGTTTCAAAAACAAATCCAGCTTCTGTGGAGACTTTGTCATTTAGGCTTAGACGCTTGCGGTGATCAGCACACCATTCATTGTTGCGCCAGAGAACGCCAAACCTCATTATCTTGAGCACACTTGCCTCCAGAACAAACAACCTGGCCAATTTAATCTCAGATGTGCTACCTCGGTAGTCGATCAAATCAATTTTTGTAAGATGGAGATCAAGGCATTCGATGAGATTGTTATAGTGCAGCACATTTTTCACTTTCGGGTCTTTTTTATCTGCAAAAGAAGAGAACATATTAGAGCAGCTGGCTGTATAAGATTGCAGTGTCATCAAGAGGTACCAATATCATCCGCTCATACGATAGGGTTGGCTGGCTAGTGATATTTTTTCACTCACTCTCTCTCTCTATCTCTCTTTCTCTTTCCACTCATTTACCTAGGAGTACGTGAAGAGCTTGGGCATTTGTTGCCTTCCACTATGTGGCCGATGCCATATTTCGCAAAAGTATGCCACATAATACGCATCGATGTCAAATCAGAAGATTTTGGCACCGCTCTCGCGATGTGAGAGAGTTGGCACCGCTGTGCACACAAACCCACATGTATAAACAAATCAATCAAACCAACTACACCAGCCTCTCACTCTCCCAAACAAGTGTTTTTTTATTGCCTCAGTCCTCTCTCTCTCCCACGCAAGTGTTTTTTCATTGCGTGAGTTAATTTGGCAAAAGAACAAAGTAGGTGATCCAGATTGGGGCACCGGGTGAGCAATGGAGGGGCATCAATGCCAAATGCATCACAAGTGAATTTGGCACGTGTTTTGGCCTACATAGTGGAGGCCGTTATAGCCCACTTTTGTACTACCTCTTATTTAGTATAATATTTTGACCATAGATTTACGTAAGAAAATGCCAATGCATGTCACTAAAAGTTACACCATTTGAAATTATGTTCAAATATGAATCCAACGATATAGTTCTTAGTGACATGCATTGACATTTTGTCAGTTAAATCTATGGTCAAATTTTGATACTACAAAATAGGAAGAGTAAACTAGGACGGAGGTAGTACTTGCTCTTAGGGTAACCATAGAGTTACTGGAGTAGTCTAAGTTACTTTCCACTATGACTAGCCTAGTCTACTATAGTAGTACAACAAAAAAACAATGCAGGTGATCACGTGAGAAAAAATACTAAAAACATTTCTTTCGGTGTAGTGCGTAGATGCAGTTTTGAACACTACACTTGTCATAGTAATTTGGGAAAATGATGAAAAAATTGAGCTACATTGTGATTACCGTTTACTAATAGGAAAGAAGTTTCACCTCGATGAGTAGCTTCTCCGTGCACGGAAAGCATGTAAGGAATCCACCAACTTGATCCAGATTGGGGCCGATAGAATTTATTGCCAAGATCTTCACTGTGCGCATAGACTGGGTCAAGCTTGTGGGAATCATTTTCTGGAAGACGGTCATAAATACATCAAGAAGAAATTTAAAAATGTGAATTTCAAGAAGACGGAGAAGAAGATGAGTGATGTACCTGAGCGATTACGGATCCAATAAAGAGTTCAGAGAAATTGGCAGACGAGTGCACCAACGCTGTCACTTTCGGCGCGTCAATGACCCGGATTTTTGCTGGACCTTCTAGATCCGATACAAGCAATCTCTCAAGGAAAGGCGCATTCTCAATGACCATAATGTGGAACAGCTGGAGTGATCTCTTCCCAATTGATGTCTTGTTGCGGGGCCAACAAGACACATAAATCCATCGAAGATTCGTCGAGGCGATGTGGAGGCTAATGAACCCGTGGATCTGCTCAAGACGAAGGTACTCGAGCGCAGCACAGCTGCGGAGCAGGTGCTCCATAGCCTTCTTTGAGATGACAACGTCGAAGAGGTCAAGCTGCTTGAGTTGAGGGAGAAGAAGGGCGAGCGCGGCATTAATCTGGGGAAGATAGTAGGAGCTGAAGCTGGCGCGGCGCAGCGTTGGCGTGAGGCGGAGCGCGGACGGCGGCAGAGAGCGACATCGTCTAGCTTCAAAGCTGAGCTCCTCGAGCTGATCTAGGGCGGGGGATAAGAACCACTCGTCGAACTTGGGTTGGACCTTGCAGTTGGTACTGAACATGTGGATGTCAAGGCGTCTGGCTGGCCCAGGGTGCGATGAAAGGATCTTGGAGACTGCGGCCATGCGTTTGCAATCCCCGTCGCAGAGGCAGCTGTCGATGCGGCACCAGAGGGGGCGCCATCGCCGGGAGAGTAGGGCGGTCCGCACAGCAGATTTGGTGGGGAGGAGGCCGATGATGACGAGCAGCATGTCGTCGGGGAGGCTGCTGATGAAGTCCAGGCTCACCGGATGCGGTTTTGGCTCGAGCCACCTCCGCTTGTTAGCTGCCTTGCCGTCCATCTCAACCGGTGGTGACGCCGGTGTACACGTGTGCTGGTGTGTGTTGTGTGCTGGGTGTGCGTGAGTGCGTCCTTCTGTGCATGCCGCCGCGCAGTGGTGAATTGTGCACGAGTGCGTCCTTCACGCAGAAGAAGTGTGTCCTCAATGCGCCCTCAATTTACTAGCGTGTGGGGTGCTACCCCGAGTGGTTTCAACTTTGTTTACTTCACCACGTGTCAGATGGGCCTCTAGTTTACTTATTTTCACCCACTGCCGCATGGGCCAGCACACGAAGATACAGAACACGAGCTGACAAGGCAGCATGTGGACTGGTTGACCGGTCAACTAAACAATATACGGAGCTATACGCTGACACAGTGAGCGTATAATCCGTCGGTATAGAGTGTTCAAGTGAGAGGGGAGGCCCGTGAGAGATAGCAGAGAGAGAGAGAAAGAGCTACTCCCTCTGTTCGATAATGTAGTTCCAACATTTTTTTTAAAAGTCAAACTTTTGAAACTTTGATCATGTTTATAAAGAAATTACTTATATCTACAATACCAAAGATAAATGATAGTATGAAGTAAGTACATGTTGTGATGAATCTAATGATCGTTCCAGATGTAAATGTTTTTCTCCACATATACCTGGTCAAACTTTTCTGAGGTTTGACTTTTCAAAACATCCATATGCTTATGGACGTGAGAGAGTCCCTAACTAGAGAGAGAGAAATAGAAAGAGAGAGTGAAAAAAGTGTGTGTGCGTGTGTGAAAGAGACATGGACAACACTCGATAAAAGTCGAGAAAAAACGTGTGTGTCTTATGCAAACATATCACACATGCATCTTCGACAATGGAAGCAAGGTGAGGAGATAGTGTCTGGCTGTTTGCAACCGAGAGAGCAAGACCCCTAGCACGTGGCCAAGAGGGGTCTGAAAAACAAGGGAGAGAGGTCGAGAGAGACGTACGGAGAAAATGCAGACATGGGGAGGAGAGAGTGTATGTTTGTCATAGAGAGATCCCCTGGAGATCGTGATGGGACTACATGGGTGGGAGATCGAGTGACAAGGTGTGTGCGCGATAGAAGATACCCCGAGAGATATCAAGATAGACGTATGGATGGAAGGAGACAATACGTGTGTTCCTGATGGCTAGTGAGAGATAATCATACTTAGGGGGGGGAGTGCTTGCGCCTATGATGGAGTGAGTGATTATGGTACTTATTAGGGGGGTGCGTGTCACATAGAGAGAGAACAAGGGCAGAGAGTGTTGGATGGGTCTATATGTATAGCGCGAGCGAGACATGTGTATGTGTGAACCAGGGAGATATAAAGTTTGAGAGAGATTGAGGAGCCCCGATAAGGCTGAGTGGTGCGTCAGATAGCTGAGAGGGGGAAAGAGATATTCCATCCGCTCGATAATGCAGTGCATGTAAATTTTTTAGAAGTCAAACTTTGGAAACTTTGATCAGGTTTACGCAAATGTTATTTATATCTACAATAACAAAGATACATCATACCAAACTACATCTCATGGTGAATCTAATGGTATATGTTTGCCATTCTAGATGTAATTGTTTTTCTCCACGTACATGGTCAAACTTTGTGATGTTTGACTTTTCAATAAATCAATATGCTATGGACCGAGGAGAGTGCCTAAGTCGAGAGAGATCAAGTGCGTGTGAAGGAGAATGAGTAAGTGTGCAAAAATAGTATGTGTGTGAAAGAGAAAGTGACAACAAACGATAAATTAGAGAGAGAGTGTGTTTTTTCGTTTCTTAGGCGAACATATCACGCATGCATCTCCGAGATAGAAAAGCGAGGCGAGGAGATACACGAAGATAGCTAGTGTGTGATTGTTTGCAACAGAGAGAGACACCCCTATAGCACATGTCCAATAGAGGTCTAGCCAACAAGGAACAAAGGCCGAGAGGGACACATGGAGAACATGGACGCATGGGGAGGGCGAGAGGGTGTGTTTGTGATAGAGAGATCCCCTCGAGATCGTGAGGGGACTATATGGTGGGAGATCAAGGGAGGTGCATGCGCGATAGAAAGATGCCCCGAGAGAAATCGAGATAGACCATGCACATGTTTGTGATGGAGACTAAGATTAGCTAGTCATATACATATAGGGGGGACTGTGTGTGCCTACAATTGAGTGAGAGACCATCATACTTGGCTAGCTAGGCATGAGATTGTGTGTGTGTGCGTGTGAGATGGAGAGAGAACGAGCGAGAGAGATAGAGTTTTAAATGGTCCTATTGAGTGCGAGTGAGATATGCATGTGTATGTGCGACCCAGGTAGATGGAGAGTTTGCGAGAGAGGGGGAAGAGCTCCAAGACGACAGAGTGGTGCGTGAGAGAGTTACGGGCAACGAGCCAAGGAATTTGTGTGCGTACGATGAGTGCACCCAAGATATCTAGCTTGGACTAGAGAATCATACATAGTGTGCGAGAGAGACCTATAGATGGAGTATATATGCATGCGAACTAGAAAGACCCCCCACACACACACACAAAGAGAGAGAGAGAGAGAGATGGAGAGAAAGCGAGAGGGACCAACAAGGTTTGTGTGTTGGATGCGTGCGACAGAATTGAAGATTGTCAGCGAGAGACAGAGAGAGAGAGCAGGAGTCCGGGAGAGGGGGAGGTCGTGTTTTATGCATCAAAGACTGATATAAACCATGTTTTGATATAAACTTGCATTCAAATATTTAAATTGGAGAACATGTTGTCTGCAATCCACACATGAACGGATATATGCGTATATCAAACAAGTTCATTAATTTGACTTTCAACATGTTCATGGAGTACTATAGTACTGTACAACATGCTACTCGATTGAGGTGTTCAATTTTGGATTTAGTTCACTATTTTGACCTGGTGAACGAGCTATTTCATTGAATCGAGATATTTCATTTTGGGTTTGATTCTCGTTTTTGAGTGGGTCAACTATTTGTCATATAGTAAATCGCTAGCAACGAGCATGTAAAAACACATTACTCCCTAGCATCATCTCTCCATCTAAAAAAGAAGTGGCAAGCTAATATTTCAAAATTTGATTCGAATCGACTTGGTAAGGTAGACGTGGATGCTTGTTCTCCCAAATTTTGAACAAACCGTTAAACATCCTCTGCTCGGTGGAATTCGCCTGAGCAAATAAATGGGAGATGCGAAATTACCATCCTATGTGGGACACGCATCAATTGGCCCGTTGTACATCGAGGGTAGGTTCGTAACTTCATCGAAGCGCGCCTTCTCCTCGGCCTAAATGACATGTGCCGAATAATTCATAAACCATGGTCGGCAAAACACGCTCTCCTCGCCCGAAATAGCTCGCGCCCACTATTTCAAAACACGCTCTCCTTGCCCGAAATCGCTCGCGCCCACTATATTTCAAAACACGCCCTCCTCGCCCGAAATCGCTCCCGCCCACTATTTGGGGAGAAGCAAAGTTACTCTACTATCCCCGACCCTCAGTACACAGACCCAAGCCGAGAAACCGAAAGGCAGGGGTAGAACTGTAACTCCCCCTCACATTTCAGACAAATGTGTCTGTAAAACATGGTTCCACTCCCCTCCCAATCCCCCCATTCATACCTCGTGGGCGCCAAATCACCTTCTCCCGAGCCGCGAAACCTCAGCCCCTCCTCCATGGTGCCCCCACCGCACCAATTTCACAGCCACCCTCCTCCCCAATGCCGGAGACGCTATCCATTTGCCGTCGTGCACTGGGCTGTGTGCCTCTTACTCCGTGCTGCTGGAGCTGCCTCGACAACGGCCGCGTGAAACGTACCGGAGCCAATTCACCCCCGCCGTTGTTCACGGTGCCGGAGTGGCTCCAACTTCGGATCCGTCCAGAGTCCCGGTGCTGCTTCCCCGTAGCCGTCAATCGTCACGACATCGCTGTTTCCCTGCCGCCGGTCGCCACCGCAACCGCGCCGGCCTCACCGACTCGGCAGCTGGACCTGCCTACTTCACCATGCCGCCAGATAGGTCGCACCCTCTTCTTTTAGTTGTATAAATTTTTATTCTGTGCCAATCGATTCCCAATAGGAAGCAGCACCCCTCGAGGCGGCGGAGCTCCTAGGCTGCCGGTTGGCTGGTGTCTAACATAAGGGTGCGGGGCCGCAAGTTTGTCGCGGAAGTAGTGCTTAGATGGCTACCATAGAGTTGCGTGGGTTGAAGGTACTGCCACCGCCGGATCTGTATGATGGGGAGTCTTTGTGGATTGGCCTGGGGGCGCGCAACCACGGCAGTGCGGTGGGGCGGGGAGCGGGGTTTTGGCTGGGGCCACGGACAGCGGAGGTAGGCTGCTCTGCCGTTGGTCACTGGCTCTTCGGGGAAGATTCCTAACAGTGTCAGCCGGGAGGCACAAGACGGCCATCAAGCCATCCGGCGTAGATCGAACAGTACCAAAATAAAATAAAATCGTGTGACCCCAATTTAGTCTTCACTCAACAGACGTGTGACCACTCTCGTACCTTGTTGTTGATCTCTTAGTGTATTTCTTCAGATCAAAGAGATGTGTCGTTCTTAACATTATGCGTTATCTGCATCTTTAGCCACACCGTCTTCCGACTCACCGCAGCTGCTCCAACAAGGGAAGCATACACTAGAAGGGAGCTATAGTCCCCACTCAACAGTTCCCTACATCGAATGCGCGTGCCCGACATGGACAGCCACAACAACTGCAGGGCCATAGACACGTCAACACATGATGCTCACTCCTATGGATGGCGGCCAGATAGGTTGTACCCTCATCTTACTTGTGTGCAATAGATTATGACATTTCACTGTATATTCATGCTGATCTCTTACGGGTCTTGTTCAGGAGTTAACGCTGTTCCATAGTTCAGCTCAGATACTTGTTCTTTAGGTAACGCTGTTCCATAGTTATCATCCATCAGCCAATGCTATCCCACAGGCTGGTGATTATAGTATTATACCACTTCTAGTAGTACCTATGTTGTTCTTTAATACTTTTGTGTGCCATCTAGTTAATCTCGAGTACAAACGATACATATTCTGTAGCTTTCATCTATGTTTTCCCTTTAGTTTTTGAGACCTGTTGCTGCTAGTTAACCCCAGTCCTACTATTTATGTCGTCTCCTACAGGCACTCAATACATAAATCTAACTACTAGTTGTCTTCCATGCATGTCAGATATAATTGCACACACCGATATATCCACAAGAACCTCACGAAGCAATGTAAAGGCCAATAAACTTGATGTCAATGATACCCAATATGATGGAACATGTAAAGGCAGTTCTTCAGAAGACTTGCAGAAAGATGTTGAATCATGTTCACCCCACAAGGTCCTTGCTCTAACTTGGCCCGTGATATGGGTACAACATGCATATAATGTCCTGGAGTGTATCTACTCTATTGCAATGCCATGTGCTTAGCATGCTGATCATGCATGTAAATATGTCATGCCTTCCTGTTTTTCAGTACCTATTCCATTCATGATAACATGTTTTCAAATTCAAGTACTGTCATTCTACTCTATCGCAATGCCATCTGCTTAATTTGGACATCATGCTTCTAATATCTTATGCATTCTTATTCATCAGTATGTACTTCATCTGTCTACCATACCATGTTTTTTTACATTGAAGTGTTGTTCTAGTGCTCTATTGCAATGCCATCTTAGTTTCCCAATCATACACCTGTATGTTGCCTTAGTTTTTTCTGTACGTATTCCGCTAGCATACAGTTTTACATTCAACTAGTGTTTTTTAATGTGTTGTCCTGTCATATCCCTAGCTCTTACACCATAGTCCCTCCGTCCGGATTACATGTTGCCGAAATGGATAAAAAAGGATGTATCTAGAACTAAAATACGCCTAGACCCATCCATTTTTCCGGATGGAGGGAATACATGTCAATATGTCATGCCTTTCTATTCTTCAGTCCCTATTCCATCTCTCTACTGTAGCATGTTTTATAATTGAAGCACTATTCTTCTATACAAGGCATGCAAGGGGAAGACGACTATGTTAGAATCTGAAGGGTTACAAACCAGGTCTTTGCAAAAGATCCAAACGCCAGGAGATAATAAACCAACTCCAGTTTTTATAGATACTGCTCCAGCACAGAGAAACCCAACTCCTAATGATAATAAGCAGATTCCAGTGGCCAAAGAACTAGTCCGCTCCAGTCCAGCAAAAATATGTCAACTCCATTCTAAGAAGCGTGTGCGTATCCTTGCATCATGAAATTTTATAGCATGCTGATCATATTTTCTACATGTTTACCCATCTCTCTTTCAGAAAATAAGCTTAACAGATAGAAGAATTTCTGCACTGGTATTGTCTGTGAGGAAAGATTCTTGCAGGAATTCTCCGTGCTCCAATGCAGATGTAAGTACCTGTTGTATATCACTATATTTTTACATCAGCATGTATTTTGTTAATCGACGTGAATCCAACCTTTATCTGATCTAAATTTAGTTGTAGAAAAATGTATGATTAAAGGCCACAATGTTGATTTTTGTAAGGAAAACTGCCTGGTAGTTTTGTATCCTGAGCTGCATGAGTGTACTATCTCATATCAGTGGGTTTGAATACTTTGGTTCTGCAGTGGGTTTTCAGTGTTTTTTTACTGTGTTGTCCTGTCGTATCCCTGGCTCTTACATCATACTCCCTCTGTCCGGATTACATGTCGCAGAAATGGATAAACTGGATGTATCTAGAACTGAAATACGCCTAGACCCATCCATTTATTTCCGGATGGAGGGAATACATGTCAATATGTCATGCCTTTCTATTCTTTAGTACCTATTCCATCTCTGCTGTAGCATGTTTTATAATTGAAGCACGATTCTTCTATATAAGGCATGCAAGGGGAAGACGGCTATGTTAGAACCTGAAGGGTTACAAACCAGGTCTTTGCAAAAGATCCAAACACCAGGAGATAATAAACCAACTCCATTTTTCATAGATACTGCTCCAGCATAGAGAAACCCAACTCCCACTGATAATAAGTAGATTCCAGTGGCCAAAGAACTAGTCCGCTCAAGTCCAGCAAAAGAATGTCAACTCCATTCTAAGAAGCGTGTGCGTATCCTCACATCATGAAATTTTATAGCATTCTGATCATATTTTCTACATGTTTCTTACCCATCTCTCTTTTAGAAAATAAGGTTAAATGATAGAAGACTTCCTTCTTTGGGATTGTATTCAAGGAAAATATCTTGCGGGAATTCTCTGTGCTCCAATGCTGATGTAAGTACCTGTTGTATATCACTATATTTTTACATCAGCATGTATTTTGTTAATCGGCGTGAATCCAACCTTTATCTGATCTAAAATTAGTTGTAGCAAAATGTTAAAGGCGCCAATGTTGATTTTTGTAAAGAAAACTGCCTGGTAGTTTTGCATACTGAGCTGCATGAGTGTACTATCTCATATCATGCACATTACTGAATTGTAGTGCTGCTCTGGTTGCCCATTCATTCAATGTGTCAATGTTGCTTTCGTATTACCTTACTTGGCTGACGATAGCTGTGCCATATTGTGTTAATTTGGTGTTGGCTAGTTGCCCAAATGTTCGTTGTGCCAATGTTGCTTTCCTATTATCTGACTTGGCCAATGATAACAATGCTAGTGTGTTAATTTGGTGCAGGCTGCTGAAGATAAGAAGACAAACTCTAAAAACAGCAAGGCAACCCCATTGTTTCTTTCCAATAAATCTAGGCAAGGTAATATGGCAATAACTCATGATTAATCTGTTTGGTTCCCCTCCTAATTTATGTTATGATGCAGTGGTCGAGACACTCTCCACTATCAATAATACAAGCCTGCCAAAATCGCCATCTGAATCTGTTCAGTATCCTCTGTCTCGAATGCAACGGAAAAAATGTATGTTTGTGAACCAATTAATGGCTGAAGCAATGATGGAAATGGTGGAGGAATCAGAGGTGCAGAGTCGTGCAACACAACAACTAATCAATGTTTTTAGAGATAGTGTAGCAAAGCAGCAAGAACTTGCCCACATGCTTATGGGCGTCATCCGTGCTGAGGTTGCAGATTGTGACGTTGTAGATCGTTAGGTTCTGTTCATTTATTTGCACTGGCATCAATCTTTGATTGCCCAGTGGATGTAATTTCCTATAATATATGCTGGATGTGCAACATTTTTCCCTGTATGTCATACCTTTGCTTGATCGGTTTTGGTCCTGTGCATAATTGCTCGTCGTAATGGGCTCAAATTATCTAATTTGGCCTAAAGACATGTACGAACTTTAGTGGGCCCATTAAGTTAATGGGCCCTTACCAGGCCGAAAGTTAATGGTCTGCCCTCTTAAATCCCGGGTCATTAACAGGCCGACATCGAAGCAGGCAACAGGTGGGCCCAATTGATTTCACGGGCCGTTAACATGCCGTTACTAAGTTCGGGCTACATATGGCCCAACTATACTGTGGGCCTTTAGCAGGCCAAAAGAGACAGCGGGCTTGTACTGGACCATGAAGAGCATGGGCCGCTAAGAGCCGAAAGTTAGGTCGTATTGTAAATGGCCCAACTGTGTTGTGGGCCTTTTGCAGGCCGAAAGAGAAACCGGGCTGGTATTGGACCATGAAGGGCATGGGCTGTTAAAAGGCCAAAACTCAGGTCCGACTACAAATGGCCCAACTCATTTATGGTCCGTTAACAGGCTGAAAGGCACACAGGGCCGGGAATTGGCCCAACACTTAAATGGGTCGCTAAAAGGCCAAAACTCAGGTCCGACTACAAATGTCCCAACTGATATATGGGCCGTCAACAGGCTGAAAGACACACCGGGCCGGAAATTAGCCCAACATTTAAATGAGTCGCTAAAAGGCCGAAAGATGTACGTCGTGAAAATTGGCCCATCCATTGAATTGGCCGTTAACAGGCCGAAATCTCATCAGGCCGATATTGAGCCCAAATATATAGCGGGCTGTTAACGGGCTCAAACTGATGATGGGATGCAATGGTGTCAAATCTTTAACGGGCCGTTGACGGGCCGAATTGGCACATCTCATATGGGCCGTGGGCTTAAATGGACATGACACAAGTAGGCCTTATATGGGCCGGCCTGCTAATTTTTACTGGGCCGGCCTTTTTCACCGGAATGGGCCACTATTGAGCCGTGCCACGTGTCGACCTATCATAGGCACCTCCTGTCCAATGAGTGGATGAAATCTGTCCCAACGGTGAGGCAACACGTGTTTCCTCCGGCCAATGATGATTTTACACGTGGAAAATCCCCATTGGTCCGGGCTGTTAACGGGTTATCGGATCCAAAACCGGACCCGATAGCTTAACGACATTCCGTTACTGTGGATGCCACATGTCGGTCACCCTTGACGAAAGCACTTCTGTGACGCGCGATTTATCGTCATGGAAGTGGACACTTCCATGATGATAATTTTGGTAATGTCATGGAACACTTCTACGACAGCACAGGTATGACTATCTTGATTCTGTCATAAAATCGTCATGGATGTACATGCATGACAAAAAAGCGACCTACTGTGACAAACACGTATCATCACGGAAGTGTATTTTTTTGTAGTGTTTATTATTGCCTCTAGGGCATATTTCCTTCAGTATGGTGACTTATTGCTTTTTTACACAATGTATGTTGCGTTTTGCATTCTTATTCATAAGCGAGATTCCATTTGGAAACATCTATGTCTGAATCTAGTGACCACATGGATATGTAATTACTACATCTATACTACATCTATCAACTGCATAGATAGACATTTTGTATTGCCAATGATATAAGTTATCAGAAAGAGATTCCACCTCTAGACAATAGCTGGGTATCTACATGAACCCTTCTGCTATAATACTTGCTCTATGTTTCACCACCTTGTTGTTCTCATTCTGTCTCCAGAAGAAAACTAGTGTAGGTATTGCTTATGTGAATGCCTTCCCTTTATTGAGCAAGATCATTTCTGCCTATATTATACCCTCTACTTGAGTTCAGTCCGAGTGTTGTTCACACTTTGCCATGGCCATGGTGTTTGGATATGAATCATTTGAAAGGTTTTTGCAACTTGTTGAAAAATATATGTCGACAATTGTAGACTTTTGGTTATATGTTTCTCCAGAATCTATATATGTATATATAGTTGATGAAAATATCGTCACCCATGGTGACTGTTCGCGATTTCCAATGCGGTTGAGTCGGGTATTCCGATGTACCGGTCATTGTGTGCAGTACGACATGGGTTGGTGGAGGTTTCGCATCCACTAGGTGTATACTACCCATTACGTGTCTGCCAATGTGAAGTTGACTTGCATTTAGTGATTCAGAGGCCTCGATATCCTTGCTTGCGAGAAGCCAAATTCTGGTGTAGTATTGCCATACTTCTCCCTGTTGCTGTGAACGGGCAGTTGAGTGGTTTTTGTTGGTACCTCCACTCTTTCAAGCATATTTTTGCAGGATTGTAGGATTGTGTGACACCTTTATATTCAGTAAATGAATCTAGCAGGTTATTTGCAATGTGTTGCAAATCTTCTGAACACATGGTTTAGATCTTTGAGTATGTGGATTTGAGGCAGAAATGTGAGGAACATTCTACTAATTTCCTGGCATTCTTTATGGTACTTGAAATCTCCCCCTAATGCTTGGAAATGTTCCTCGATGAATCAACATACTTGCCTTGAATAACTCGCCATATGAGGGGCTTAAGGTATTAACGGTAACACAATTATTCCTCACATAGATCCCCAATATATTTGAGGGGCCAATGATGTATGCCGGGGTGGTGATATTGGTATGCAACCGAATTACTGCATATGGGAAATACTTGGTAGATTTCCACGTATCAAAGATAGAGGGGAATAATATTATGCAATTTGGTCATGAGCGTGTAAAATTGCATGATTCCAAAGCAAAGTTTTGGTAAGTTACAATTCCAATGTAAAGATAATGCAATGAGCTTAATTCTTTGGATAAAGAATTCCACCAAACCATTTTGAGTCTAGACATTAGGAAAAAGTGCTAAACTTCTATCCTAGGGCCATATTAAAGGCACGAAGGAGAATTCTGCAACGTTGCCCATTCGATTTGCTTGAAATTGATGGTCAGGATAATCAACAAATGGTTTTCGTGTGGATAAAGACACACTTGAGACCATCATGTAGATGTGTCTTTTAAAACCATGGAATACCTGAATAGTCTAGTCGATGGTTGGGAAGAGCCACTTACCTCGACTTGATGCATTCAAGGAGTTTGAGTGGTTCAGTGCAGACTTTAAGGTGCGCGAGCCTTAAAATTAGCTTCCCTGCATCACATGTAGTGCGCATAAAATCCAAATATTGTTAGAATTTAGCATCATAATAGTATAACCAACGGAATTGCTGATAGTTTTAGTTTCAACCCAATGTCTGGATGACCAAGGCGAGAATGCCAAGTTTGTCATGCACAAGACATTTTGGAAAAATATCTTGTAAGCAACATGTGCTACGGGTTTTGTAGTATGTGTAGTACAATCCTGATGATACATAGAGAATGTGCTTGCCATATCCATTGCATATGGTAAAGATAAGATATTCCTCTTTGTTGTCATCATAAGTTTCATTGTGGAAACTATTTTGATGGATATCTCTATAATTTAGTATGGTACAATTTGACCCGGACACGATAAAGCATCCTTGATTCTACTCGAGTACCCATAGGGATAGTAAATATGACTCGAGTTGAGCCAACAATTACATCATCGCGTCTAGCGATAGTTAAAACATCTCCTTTTCTCTCAGCGAGAGTGGAAATATTTCACTTTCCTGAGTATAGAGTCCGTGGTGCATATGTCCACAAGGCACATATCATCTATCATCAGATTGACTCCCGTAGAAATCTATACGTAGACTTGAAGATTTCCAGTATGAAAATCTTCATCAGATATACAGAATACATACAAATGTATTTGTACCAAAGTGCTGATACAATATATTGTGATATACAATATATGATGACAACAATACTTATGTTGCTATTACAACATCATAATATGGACATAAATTATATTGACCACTCAGGAGATTGAGAGACTAGTTGAAGTCTCAGAACATGTTAGTTGAGTCATCTTCAATCGTCATGTTCTCCGTGCCCGAAGGGTCCATGAATGCTGTCGGGGTTACGATCCTGACAATGAGTACTAGGGGTACGGAAGAGGGGTAGAGCCTAGCTAAGGCACAGGTGTAAACTCGGTGTTTAGCGTGTTCAGGCCCCTCTCGGTGGAGGTAACAGCCCTACGTCTCGTGCCTCGAGGCTTGGTTTTTCTTGAGGTCATGATTAAAGAGATTGATTAATCCCAGCATAGGAGGAGGAGTGCGACTTATATAGAGTGCACTGCAGCTGCACCACTCCCACGTCGACAGGGTACTTAATGCTCATAACTACGACAGTTACAGGTATAAAGCATCACAACTACAGCAGTTACACGTAATGGTAGCCATGACTCTACTTAAAGGATGACCTAGGATTCCTCGACTGTTGCAGCTCCCACGTCGCCTCTCCACCTCCCTTGTCCGAGTGGTGGTGGTCGTGCCGACTGAAGAGTGGTCACCAAGTGATGTCGAGGTGTCCGAGTGGACTTCCTGGTACTAGCCTCTGAATGTGAGTGTGGTCCCGAGACCTACCAATGATGGCGTGGAGCCCTAGGTGGACCCTGTTTGATAGGTCCTTGACCCTACATGTAGTAGGTGCCCTCATCATTAGCCCCCAAATCGGTTGAGGTTTTGTAGTGCACACAAACTGATCCTTCGGTTAGGTCCGAGTGCTTCAGGAGCACTCGGAATACGTTTCTGGTTCGTGGTTCATTGCTCCTTAGGCGAAAAAACACAACGGATTATGGACTATAGGTTTTCCCGGATGACAGGTGTCACACCTAATATGCGATCCTATCCTCGATGAACTCGGAGGTCCCACTAAGGATAGAGCCGCATATTGAAGACGCTTTGCAAGTGGATATCATTACATCGTACCATATATATAATGGACGGGGATACATACAAAGGTATACAATTACCACACGAGTACATCAAACATCATACAAAAGAGCAACATCCGACTACGGATGAAAACAAATGTAAAACACAAACGACATTGATACGTCTCCAACGTATCTATAATTTTTGATTGCTCCATGCTATATTATCTTCTGTTTTGGACATTATTGGGCTTTATTATTCACTTTTATATTATTTTTGGGACTAACCTATTAACCGGAGGCCCAGCCCAGAATTGCTGTTTTTTGCCTACTTCAGAGTTTCACAGAAAAAGATTATCAAACGGAGTCCAAACGGAATGAAACCTTCGGGAACGTCATTTTTGGAACGAACATGATCCAGGAGACTTGGACCCTAAGTCAAGGAAGCTTTGAGGAAGCCACGAGGTAGGGGGGCGTGCCTACCCCCCAGGCGCGCCCTCCACCCTCGTGGGCCCCATGTTGCTCCACCGACGTACTCCTTCCTCCTATATATACCTACGTACCCCCAAACGATCAGATACGGAGCCAAAAACCTAATTCCACCGCCGCAACCTTCTGTTCCCACGAGATCCCATCTTGGGGCCTGTTCCAGAGCTCCGCTGGAGGGGGCATCGATCACGGAGGGCTTCTACATCAACACCATAGCCCCTCCAATGAAGTGTGAGTAGTTTACCTCAGACCTTCGGGTCCATAGTTAGTAGCTAGATGGCTTCTTCTCTCTTTTTGGATCTCAATACAATGTTCTCCCCCTCTCTCGTGGAGATCTATTTAATGTAATCTTCTTTTTGCGGTGTGTTTGTTGAGACCGATGAATTGTGGGTTTATGATCAAGTTTATCTATGAACAATATTTGAATCTTCTGAATTCTTTTATGTATGATTGGTTATCTTTGCAAGTCTCTTCGAATTATCAGTTTGGTTTGGCCGACTAGATTGATCTTTCTTGCAATGGGAGAAGTGCTTAGCTTTGGGTTCAATCTTGCGGTGTCCTTTCCCAGTGACAGTAGGGGCAGCAAGGCACGTATTGTATTGTTTCCATCGAGGATAACCAGATGTTTTTTTATCATATTGCATGAATTTATCCCTCTACATCATGTCATCTTGCTTAAGGCGTTACTCTGTTCTTATGAAGTTAATACTCTAGATGCATGCTGGATAGCGGTCGATGTGTGGAGTAATAGTAGTAGATGCAGGCAGGAGTCGGTCTACTTGTCTCGGACGTGATGCCTATATACATGATCATACCTAGATATTCTCATAACTATGCTCAATTCTGTCAATTGCTCAACAGTAATTTGTTCACCCACCGTAAAATACTTATGCTCTTGAGAGAAGCCACTAGTGAAACCTATGGCCCCCGAGTCTATCTTCATCATATTAATCTTCCAACACTTAGTTATTTCCTTTGCTTTTTACTTTGCTTTTATTTTACTTTGCATCTTTATCATAAAAATACCAAAAATATTATCCTATCATATCTATCAGATCTCACTCTCGTAAGTGACCGTGTAGGGATTGACAACCCCTTATCGCGTTGGTTGCGAGGATTTATTTGTTTTGTGTAGGTGCGAGGGACTCGCGCGTAGCCTCCTACTGGATTGATACCTTGGTTCTCAAAAACTGAGGGAAATACTTACGCTACTTTGCCGCATCACCCTTTCCTCTTCAAGGGAAAACCAACGCAGTGCTCAAGAGGTAGCAAGAAGGATTTCTGGCACCGTTGCCGGGGAGGTCTACGCAAAAGTCAACATACCAAGTACCCATCACAAACCCTTATCTCCTGCATTACATTATTTGCCATTTGCCTCTCATTTTCCTCTCCCCCACTTCACCCTTGCCGTTTTATTCGCCCTCTCTTTTTCGTTTGCCTCTTTTTCGCTTGCTTTTTGTTTGCTCGTGTGTTGGATTGCTTGTTTGTGACGATGGCTCAAGATAATACCAAATTATGTGACTTTACAAACACCAACAATAATGATTTCCTTAGCACTCCGATTTCTCCTCTTACCGATAATGAATCTTGTGAAATCAATGCTGCTTTGTTGAACTTTGTCATGAAAGATCAATTCGCCGGCCTTCCTAGTGAAGATGCCGCTACTCATCTAAATAGCTTCGTTGATTTGTGTGATGTGCAAAAGAAGAAAGATGTTGATAATGATATTGTTAATTTGAAGCTATTTCCTTTTTCACTTAGAGATCGTGCTAAAGCTTGGTTTTTGTCTTTGCCTAAAAATAGTATTGATTCTTGGAATAAATGCAAAGATGCTTTTTATCTCTAAGTATTTTCCTCCCGCTAAGATCATCTCTCTTCGAAACGATATTATGAATTTTAAATACCTTGATCATGAACATGTTGCACAAGCTTGGGAGAGGATGAAATTAATGATACATAATTGCCCTACTCATGGTTTGAAGTTGTGGATGATTATACAAAATTTTTATGCCGGATTGAATTTTGCTTCTAGAAATCTTTTAGATTCGGCCGCGGGAGGCACTTTTGTGGAAATCACTTTAGGAGAAGCTACTAAACTCCTAGATAATATTATGGTTAATTATTCTCAATGGCACACTAAAAGATCTACTAACAAAAAAGTGCATGCGATAGTAGAAATTAATGTTTTGAGTGGAAAGATGGATTAACTTATGAAATTATTTGCTACTAAGAGTGTTTCTTCTAATCCTAATGATATGCCTTTGTCTACTTTGATTGAGAATAATAATGAATCTATGGATGTGAATTTTGTTGGTAGGAATAATTTTGGTAACAACACGTATAGAGGAAACTTTAATCCTAGGCCTTACCCTAGTAATTCCTCTAATAATTATGGTAATTCCTACAACAATTCTTATGGAAATTTTAATAAGATGCCCTCTGAATTTGAGACTAGTGTTAAGGAATTTATGAATTCGCAAAAGAATTTCAATGCTTTGCTTGAAGAGAAATTGCTTAAAGTTGATGAATTGGCTAGGAACGTTGATAGAACTTCTCTTGATATTGATTCTTTAAAACTTAGATCTATTCCTCCTAAGCATGATATCAATGAGTCTCTCAAATCCATGAGAATTTCCATTGATGAGTGCAAATAAAGAACCGCTAGGATGCGTGCTAAGAAAGATTGCTTTATGAAAGCGTGTTCTTCAAATTTCTATGAAAATAAAGATGAAGATCTAAAAGTTAATTATGTGTCCCCTATTAAATCTTTGTTTTGCAATATGAATCTTGATAATGATGGGACTAAATATGATCCACCTTTACCTAGAAGGCGTTCCAAAAATCCAGAGTTTTTAGATCTTGATGCTAAAACTGATAAAAGTGGGATTGAAGAAATCAAAACCCTAGATATTAATAAACCCACTATTTTGGATTTCAAGGAATTTAATTATGATAGTTGCTCTTTGATAGATTGTATTTCCTTGTTGCAATCCGTGCTAAATTCTCCTCATGCTTATAGTCAAAATAAAGCTTTTACCAAACATATCATTGATGCTTTGATGCAATCTTATGAAGAAAAACTTGATTTGGAAGTTTCCATCCCTAGAAAACTTTATGATGAGTGGGAACCTACAATTAAAATTAAGATTAAGGATCATGAGTTCTATGCTTTATGTGATTTGGGTGCTAGTGTTTCCACTATTCCCAAAACTTTGTGTGATTTGTTAGGTTTCCATGATTTTGATGATTGCTCTCTAAACTTGCACCTTGCGGATTCCACTATTAAGAAACCTATGGGAAGAATTAATGATGTTCTTATTGTTGCAAATAGGAATTATATTCCCGTAGATTTTATCGTTCTTGATATAGATTGCAATCCTTCATGTCCTATTATTCTTGGTAGACCTTTCCTTAGAACAATTGGTGCAATTATTGATATGAAGGAAGGGAATATTAGATTCCAATTTCCATTAAAGAAAGGCATGGAACACTTCCCTTGGAAGAAAATAAAATTACCATATGAATCTATTATGACAGCCACTTATGGATTGCCTATCAAAGATGGAAATACCTAGATCTATCCTTGCTTTTATGCCTAGCTAGGGGCGTTAAACGATAGCGCTTGTTGGGAGGCAACCCAATTTTATTTTTAGTTTTTTTTTGCTTTTTTGCTTCTGTTTAGGAATAAATATTTGATCTAGCCTCTGGTTAGTTGTGTTTTTATGTTTTAATTAGTGTTTGTGCCAAGTTAAACCTATAGGATCTTCTTGGATGATAGTTATTTGATCTTGCAGAAATTTCCAGAAACTTTCTGTTCACGAAAATAATTGTTAAAAATCACCAGAACGTGATAAAAATATTGATTCCAATTGATGCTGATCAATAAAAAATTGTCTAGGTCGTCCAATTTTGGCTGATTTTTTGGAGTTCCAGAAGTTTGCGTTAGTTACAAATTACTACAGACTGTTCTGTTTTTGACAGATTCTGTTTTTCGTGTGTTGTTTGCTTATTTTGATGAATCTATGGCTAGTAAAATAGTTTATAAACCATGGAAAAGTTGGAATACAGTAGATTTAACACCAATATAAATAAAGAATGAGTTCATTACAGTACCTTGAAGTGGTCTTTTGTTTTCTTTCGCTAACGGAGGTCACGAGATTTTCTGTTAAGTTTTGTGTTGTGAAGTTTTCAAGTTTTGGGTGAAAGATTTGATGGATTATGGAACAAGGAGTGGCAAGAGCCTAAGCTTGGGGATACCCATGGCACCCCCAAGATAATCTAAGGACACCTAAAAGCCAAAGCTTGGGGATGCCCCGGAAGGCATCCCCTCTTTCGTCTACTTCCATCGGTAACTTTACTTGGAGCTATATTTTTATTCACCACATGATATGTGTTTTGCTTGGAGCGTCTTGTATGATTTGAGTCTTTGCTTTTTAGTTTACCACAATCATCCTTGCTGTACACATCTTTTGAGAGAGACACACATGATTCGAAAATTATTAGAATACTCTATGTGCTTCACTTATATCTTTTGAGTTAAATAGTTTTGCTCTAGTACTTCACTTATATCTTTTAGAGCGCGATGGTGGATTTGTTTTATAGAAACTATTGATCTCTCATGCTTCACTTACATTATTTTGAGAGTCTTAAATAGCATGGTAATTTGCTTAAATAATCCTAATATGCTAGGTATTCAAGATTAGTAAAAACTTTGTTATGAGTGTTTTGAATACCAAGAGAAGTTTGATGCTTGATGATTGTTTTGAGATATGGAGGTAGTGATATTAAAGTTATGCTAGTTGAGTAGTTGTGAATTTGAGAAATACTTGTGTTGAAGCTTGCAAGTCCCGTAGCATGCACGTATGGTAAATGTTATGTAACAAATTTGAAACATGAGGTGTTCTTTGATTGTCCTCCTTATGAGTGGCGGTCGGGGACGAGCGATGGTCTTTTCCTACCAATCTATCCCCCTAGGAGCATGCGCGTAGTGCTTGGTTTTTGATGACTTGTAGATTTTTGCAATAAGTATGTGAGTTCTTTGTGACTAATGTTGAGTCCATGGATTATACGCACTCTCAGCTTTCCATCATTGCTAGCCTCATCGGTACCGTGCATTGCCCTTTCTCACATTCCTAGTTGGTGCAAACTTCGTCGGTGCATCCAAACCCTGTGATATGATACGCTCTTTCACACATAAACCTCCTTATATCTTCCTCAAAAGCCACCATACCTACCTATTATGGCATTTCCATAGCCATTCCGAGATATATTGCCATGCAACTTTCCACCATTCCATTTTATCATGACACGTTCATCATTGTCATATTGCTTAGCATGATCATGTAGTTGACATAGTATTTGTGGCAAAGCCACCGTTCATAATTCTTTCATACATGTCACTCTTGGTTCATTGCATATCCTGGTACACCGCCGGAGGCATTCATATAGAGTCACACTTTGTTCTAGTATGGAGTTGTAATCATTGAGTTGTAAATAAATAGAAGTGTGATGATCATCATTTAATAGAGCATTGTCCAAATAAAAAAACAGAAAGGCCAAATAAAAAAAAGAAGGCCCAAAAAAAGAAAAAAGGGGAAATAAGAAGGGGTAATGCTACTATCCTTTTTTCCACACTTGTGCTTCAAAGTAGCACCATAATCTTCATGATAGAGAGTCTCTTGTTTTGTCACTTTCATATACTAGTGGAAATTTTTCATTATAGAACTTGGCTTGTATATTCCAACAATGGGCCTCCTCAAGTGCCCTAGGTCTTCGTGAGCAAGCAAGTTGGATGCACACCCACTTAGTTTCTTTTGTCGAGCTTTCATACATTTATAGCTCTAGTGCATCCGTTGCATGGCAATCCCTACTCCTTGCATTAACATCAATCGATGGGCATCTCCATAGCTCATTGATTAGCCTCGTTGATGTGAGACTTTCTCCTTTTTTGTCTTCTCCACATAACCCCCATCATTATACTCTATTCCACCCATAGTGCTATATCCATGGCTCACGCTCATGTATTGCGTGAAGGTTTATAATTTGAGATTACTTAAGTATGAAACAATTGCTTGGCTTGTCATCGGGGTTGTGCATGATGAGAGCATTCTTGTGTGACGAAAATGGAGCATGACCATACTATATGATTTTGTAGGGATGAACTTTCTTTGGCCATGTTATTTTGAGAAGACATAATTGCTTAATTAGTATGCTTGAAGTATTATTGCTTTTATGTCAATATTAAACTTTGTCTTGAATCTTTCGGATCTGAATATTCATACCACAATTAAGAGGGCTACATTAAAAATTTATGCCAAATAGCATTCCACATCAAAAATTCTGTTTTTATCATTTACCTACTCGAGGACCAGTAGGAATTAAGCTTGGGGATGCTTGATACGTCTCCAACGTATCTATAATTTTTGATTGCTTCATGCTATATTGTATTCTGTTTTGGATGATTAATGGGCTTTGTTATACACTTTTATATTATTTTTGGGACTAACCTATTAACCGGAGGCCCAGCCCAAATTGTTGTTTTTTTGCCTATTTTAGAGTTTCGCAGAAAAAGAATATCAAACGGAGTCCAAACGGAATGAAACCTTCGGGAACGTGATTCTTGGAACGAACATGATCCAGGAGACTTGGACCCTAAGTCAAGGAAGCTTCGAGGAAGCCACGAGGTAGGGGGGGCGCGCCTACCCCCCCAGGCGCGCCCTCCACCCTCGTGGGCCCCATGTTACTCCACCGACGTACTCCTTCCTCCTATATATACCTACGTACCCCCAAACGATCAGATACAGAGCCAAAAACCTAATTCCACCGCCGCAACCTTCTGTACCCACAAGATCCCATCTTGGGGCATGTTCCGGAGCTCCACCGGAGGGGGCATCGATCACGGAGGGCTTCTACATCAACACCATAGCCCCTCCGATGAAGTGTGAGTAGTTTACCTCAGACCTTCGGGTCCATAGTTAGTAGCTAGATGGCTTCTTCTCTCTTTTTGGATCTCAATACAATGTTCTCCCCCTCTCTCGTGGAGATCTATTCGATGTAATCTTCTTTTTGCGGTGTGTTTGTTGAGATCGATGAATTGTGGGTTTATGATCAAGTTTATCTATGAACAATATTTGAATCTTCTGAATTCTTTTATGTATGATTGGTTATCTTTGCAAGTCTCTTCGAATTATCAGTTTGGGTTGGCCTACTAGATTGATCTTTCTTGCAATGGGAGAAGTGCTTAGCTTTGGGTTCAATCTTGCGGTGTCCTTTCCCAGTGACAGTAGGGGCAGCAAGGCACGTATTGTATTGTTGCCATCGAGGATAACAAGATGGTTTTTTTATCATATTGCATGAATTTATCCCTCTACATCATGTCATCTTGATTAAGGCGTTACTCTGTTCTTATGAAGTCAATACTCTAGATGCATGCTGGATATCAGTCGATGTGTGGGGTAATAGTAGTAGATGCAGGCAGGAGTCGGTCTACTTGTCTCGGACGTGATGCCTATATACATGATCATACCTAGATATTCTCATAACTATGCTCAATTTGTCAATTGCTCAACAGTAATTTGTTCACCCACCGTAAAATACTTATGCTCTTGAGAGAAGCCACTAGTGAAACCTATGGCCCCTGGGTCTATCTTCATCATATTAATCTTCCAACACTTAGTTATTTCCTTTGCTTTTATTTACTTTGCATCTTTATCATAAAAATACCAAATATTATCCTATCATATCTATCAGATCTCACTCTCGTAAGTGATCGTGTAGGGATTGACAACCCCTTATCACGTTGGTTGCGAGGATTTATTTGTTTTGTGTAGGTGCGAGGGACTCGCGCTTAGCCTCCTACTGGATTGATACCTTGGTTCTCAAAAACTGAGGGAAATACTTACGCTACTTTGCTGCATCACCCTTTCCTCTTCAAGGGAAAACCAACGCAGTGCTCAAGAGGTAGCAGACATCCACCCAGCTAGCCCAGGTTGCCGACCAAGAACTTATCCCTTGATTGAAGAAGAAGGAGAAGAAGAAGAACTCCAAACAGAACAAGCATCGCGCTCATGTTAGATCATCACATTCCCTATACCTGCAACTGTTGTTGTAGTAATCCGTGAGCCATGAGGACTCAGCAATCCCACTACAATGGGTATCAAGACTAGCAAAGCTTAATGGGCATGGAATGGATAAGTAGTGAGGTTGCAGTAGCACTAAGCATTGTATGGTGGCTAACTTACGAGTACAAGAATAAGAAGAGTAACTACGCATGATGGTCACAAACTAGCAATGATCAATAAGTGATTCTAAACTACTTACGAGTCAAACATAACCCCACCACGTTCTCTTCCCGAACTCCCACAAGAAGAGACGGTAACGGTTACGCACGCGGTTGGTGTATTTTATTTGAAGTTTTGAGTCAAGTTCTCTACAACCGGACATTATAAATTTCCAAGTCGCCACATAATCGCGGGCACGACTTCCGAAAAGATTTAACCCTACAGGGATGCTCCAAGTGGTCCATTATAAATTACTACACGCATGCGGTAGAACATCCTCACACCATGAAGAACACGATGCTTACGACAAGGAATTCCGGTGGACCTGCCTCCCGTCAAAGGTAAAACTAAACTAGCAATATCACCCAATGTGCCGACAATCCTGATAGGAGTCGCGTATCTCGTTCTCAGGGAACGACCGAATGGACAAGCTACGAGTAAAACCAAACCTTGAGTTTCCTCGCGGTGGCCCCATAGGCCGCCCGTTTTGGACCAACACCATCGGCACTGGCCCACTAGTATTATGTTGAATTAAGAATCCTCGGGTAGCGCTAACTCCCTATGCGTCAATTTATTATTATTATTATTATTATTATTATTATTATTATGTTGGCAAATTTTAAAACCAAGTTGGGCCTTGCTGGAGGAGTTTTAGCCTAAGCGAATGGTCAGGGGGTTCCCATACACCCACATATGTTAGGAGCGCTCATCAAGGAACATAAAACCGGTATGACAGAAACTAGGGTGGCTGAGTGGAACAAAACACTAGGCAAAAGGCCGAGCCTTGCACCAATTACCAAGTACATAGATGCATTGATTAAATAAGAGATATTGTGATATCCCATGATATCCATGTCCCAACATGGAACAACCTGCAACTGCAACTAGGAATGCTATAAGAGGTACTGAGCAAAGTGGTAACATAGCCAAACAACGGTTTGCTGGGATGGTGGAAAAGGTTAGAGGCTTATCATGGCAATTTGGGAGGCTTGACAAACAAGTGGTAGGTAGCGTGACATAGCGATAGCATCGAGACAACTAGCAAAGCAAAGATAGTAGTGATATCAAAGGTAATGGTCATCTAGCTTGAAATACCACTAGGAAGAACATCGAGTCCATGAAGAAGACGAACCAACATAGTTGAGCGCATCCTCACAATCACAACGAAACTGGAACTATCGAGAAGAAGCACAACCGGAAAGAAGCAAACAACACGGTAAACGAACAAGCACAAACATGGCAGGATGCTCAACCTAGCATGATGCATGACAAGATTAAATGTTGTTACTCATGGCAAGAGAAGATGCATAAAAGAACCCCACATCAAAGCAAGTTTAAATGAGGCCAGAAACAACACATAACAACTCCGCAAAGTCCCCATATGCAAATTTCTAATTTGGTAATGATCTTAATAAAACACAATGTTAAAGTTGTTAAACAGTAAGTTATCATGCACCATGATAAACTACACATTTTCTAGTCAAGTTACATATGTAGATCATTTAATTTGGAGCTACGGTCTAGGAGATATGAGCTAAACAAGTTTGACATGGCGTTGATGCAAATGCAAGCAAAACACAATCACAAACACTCCAAAACATGGTTGCAACATGACATCATGAAACTACATGCAAATCTAAGCAAGTTTCATATAGGACATGATCAAAACGGAGCAACGGTTCAACACATACACATAAGGTAAGCTTAAACAACAATCTGCCACAAACAGTGTGATGCATACTTGGGAGAAACAAAACATGATGCTACAGGAATAAGATGGGCACAAACTTGATATGCACTTAAAGTAGAGATAGCATACTTCAATTCATCTTTAAAGTTCAGGTTGATAAGTGTCGGGGGAATTACCCGTGGCTAGACTCGGCTCACGAGGATAAGTCATCTCTGGGGTCATCGCTGAGTATATGTCATCTCTGGGGTCATCTCTGAAGATAAGTCATCTCTGGACTTAAGTCATCTATGAGGATAAGTCATCTCTGGACCTATTTTCTTAACCCCGTAGAAAAGAAGAGGGTGACTCAGAATTATAATGATACAGGGGCGAGGAGTAAAAAGAATATTATGTTCCCTTCCACAATCAATTCCCCTACATAACTAAAGCATATCTAGACTCAACTTCAACCAGTTTGGCTTGGTAATCCTACATGCAGTCAGGCTCAGATACCAAAGCTGTTGTGACCCAACACATAACAATACATATTCTACGTACGCAGAACATGCAAGTATGTGTTGGTACAACATGGCATCACAACATAACTCTACGACTCAAAGTATTTATTTAAGAGGCCCCGAAGAGCCATACATAACATGATATTACAAACATTGGTCTCATGACGCAACATAGAAAGTCATACAAGCAGTAAGCGGAAGCATAAACCTGTCTGAGTACACAGCTGCAAAGAAAGAAGGCTAGAAACCTGTCTATCTACATGACCCTCCAAAGGAACTAGACCTCTGTCTGGGATACCCAAGCTAATCGGTCCACGTTGAGCTCATCATTGAAACCACTAGTGAGACGAATGTCTCCTCTGCAAAACTGTAAATTAAGAAAACATGAGTACAAATGTACTCAGCAAGACTTACATCAGAACTAAATACATATGCATCAATATTAACAAAGGGGTGGTGGAGTTTAACTGCAAAAAGCCAACTTTGACTCAGTGGCTATCAAGCCATCCACGACCACCAGTATTTTCTTTGAGGTGGGAAAGCACACACGAGTCCACATATTCACCATAACAACACACCATTAGGGACCCGCTCCCATCTCCAAACGAGAAGGCCATCCATAGCAGTCACACTTATTCTGTGC
Organism: Triticum aestivum; assembly: GCF_018294505.1. Taxonomy (NCBI): domain Eukaryota; kingdom Viridiplantae; phylum Streptophyta; class Magnoliopsida; order Poales; family Poaceae; genus Triticum; species Triticum aestivum. Next base: position 256,847,643 of record NC_057805.1, read on the forward strand.
ATTTTAGAGTATCCATTTCAACTTGTCTATGAACCATATAAGCTTTCCAAGTAGTCCATATCTGAGGACGCGACTATCCGAATAGATCATTAACCCCGCAGGGGTGTACTTCTTCACACACGCTCTCACCACTTATCACCATGCACACATCATGTATCTCGGCAACCTTCAAGCGAAGGCCTGGCGAGGGTGTTGGCCATGACCTGACTAACCACACAAGACTCTAGTATAGGTTTATCGCGTATTTGAGGTTGTATCCACAATGGAAGTCTGATCGAGGTTCTATCACGGCCCCGAACAGCATGGTTCCCAAGAGCACCGTTCGGGTGTCATCCTGGTACACCATGCCTCGGTGTCTCTTCCGCATCGCAATCCACCCCTAGGGTCAGCGCTACGCACAACCTCTTACACATATCCTGTAAACACCAGAAACTTGTTGCAACTCTTGGACAGAGATTAAGGCGATTATTAAGTCGTCAAGGTCAATTAAGTATCCCAATGCATGGTAGTAACTGTCTTGGATCACAAACACGGAATTCAGATCCTGAGGACGGTCCTAATGAGACAACCCACCATGTACTCCTACATGGCCTCTTATCGCTACCTTTACCAAATCGTGTTCACACACTTAGCTCACCACCATTCTAGTCCATCCCAGATGAATCAAACCTGACACAACTCTAAGCATAGCAGGCGTAACAAGCAAGCATGAACAAGTAGGCACATCATGGCTCAAAGAACTCCTACTCATGCTAGTGGGTTTTACTAATGACTGTGGCAAAGACAAGTCATGAAGAGGAATGGGTTCAACTACCGCAACATGTAATAGTTTAATCATTGTTGTCCAAATGCAGTAAAAGAGAGCAAGAGCGAGAGAGTGGGATTGTATGGGAATGTTCAAAGGGGGTTTGCTTGCCTGGCACTTCTGAAGATAGTATAGCTATTAGCTCTTCATCGATGTCAACGATCACTGTGTCAAAATTGTCTTCTACCGAGAAGGAGCAAACACCGGCAAACAAGAAAGAACACATTCAATGCAAGGCACAATCAAATGAATGATATGACATATTAAGGTACTGAATTGAGCTAATGAAACAAAAATTCATTTTAATTGAAGTGGAATTAAATCAAATATATATCAAATTCCAACTCCAAGCCTATTTATCAAAATTTCCCTAAACATGATTTGTCCTAGTTGGTGGTGTTAACTTGTTCAACCATGCATGAACATGGCATAAACAGATTCTTCATATTTGTCTGATCATTTTCCATATATAAATTATTTTCATTGAAGTTACAGTTGATTTTTTATTATTCTTTGAAGTTTAGCTAATTTTCTGCATTTTCATAAATCATTCCTGATAAATAAAAATGCCAGAAATTAGTTCTGACGTCAGCATTGCGTGAGGCAGGTCAACTGGGCTGGACCAGGTCAAACCTGACCAGTGGGTCCCACTGGTCAGTGTCACGGGTTAAGTAAGTTAGTTTTAAGCACTACCGAAGATTAGCAGGGCACTAGGCCCGCATGTCAGTGATTGTTAGCGTTAACTAGGTTTATTAAACTAAACTAAAATTATCAGGGGGCTGGCCCCATTTGTCATTGAACAGGGGAGGTCAAACCCCTAGTCAAAAGAGTCAAACCCGTCAGCGTTAAGCCATCAGCGAGGACAGAAACATCGGAGGGGCTCGGGTTTGGCCCTCTGGTGATGAAATCGATGGCGGTTTCGCCCTATTGACGAGGAGCACCGTCCGCGTCGATTGGTGCAAAGGTTTTGGCCGGAGGCGACCGAAAACGACAGCGGCGACCTCAAGCATGGTGGCCGAAGCTCGGGCACGTACGGGGATGCGGCTGTTGCGCATGGCAGGATGAACGGGTGGGTGTTTTGGGCTCCTGGAGATGCCCTGAGCATGGTGAGGCACTCGGCTTCGAGCTTGGGCGGCTGTGGTCGCAGCGGTGGCATGGCCGGCGGAGCCAAGCTCTCGAGCTCGATCGTGACGGTGGCTAGAGAGAGCAATCAAGGCAGGGAGAGAGGTTCCGGCGCAAGGGCCCATGGAGAGTGCAGAGGGTGTCGAAGTGGGCTCGGGGAAGGGTCAGAGCAGGCGTGCCGCGAGGTCGATCTCGGCGACCTGAGGGGGAAGAACAGGTCGGGCACGGTGTTTGAGGGAATCCGGCAGCGCGTGAGTTGGCGAAGAGGCATAGTCGATGGAGGCGGAGCTCGCAGGTAACTTGGTGGGGCGAGGCAGCGACTATGGCCACGGCGAACGACATCGGTGGCGATGGTGGCGCTCGGGCACGAGGTGCAGAGCGAGAGAGAGAGAGGAGGAAGTGAGGATGTGGGAGGGGGCGAGAGGGTCTGGGGTGCTGCATAGTATCGTCTAGAGGCGTCTGAGAGGGGGCAGGCAAGTAGGGAGAGAGGAGGTGGCCACGACGTTTGTGCGCACGCATCGCCCGCACACCCCTGTCCTTCTGTCCAGGGAGGAAGACGACAAGGGGGGGGGGGGGCTGCGGTGGTGGGCTAGGCCGACTTCTCTCCTGGGCAGGTAAGCAGTAAGGTTCTGCTCTGTTTAATCTTTCTGTACTGTTTTCTTTTTCTTTTTTATTTGCCACTTATTAAAAATTCAAAATGAATTCAAACCAACGCCAAAATACTCTGAATGATTTTATTTGACTTTTATGGACATTTACAAATGCACACAAATATTTCAGATACATTTGGAAATATATTCAACATATATTAAGAATATAAATCCAAATTTGAATACAATATGATTTAAATTCAGTGCCCAAATAATTCCTTTAAAATGTTCCAAAATTTTGGTTGGATATATAACTCTTTCCAAAATTCTCAAAACTATTTTTGGGCATTTTGGAATCACTGAATGCATTTTCAGGGTTCTTTACCCTTTATTTAAAATTTTGAGTCTTCCACTTTCCTCAATTCAAATTCCTGGAATTTAAGCATGATGCATGATGCTTTCTGATGCAACTATTTACAAGCAACATTCTAGGGCTATGACAGTTCTGTCCCATTTGCCTGCGTTGAACTTGGGTTGTCGGCATCTGACCTTGCCGGAAAATATTCTAGCTTGTCGGCTTGAGGCTCTTTAGTTGCTATCTCCTTGTCTTCTGCTTCCCTCTCGGCTACTAGTCCATCGCTGGCCACTTGATTGGTTGCCGCTAAGTACAACAACAACGACTCACGCAGTATTGGTGCAACTAGTACTGGTAGAGAGGAGAGGTACTCCTTCAAGTCTTGGAGCGCAACACCTGCCTTAGGGGTCCATTGCATTGAGCCTGGCTTTTTCAAGATTTTGGAAAACGGCAAGTTGCGCTTAGCTGACTTGGAGATGAACCTGCTTAGAGCTGCTACAGAACCAGCAAGACGCCTTAAATCCTTGACGCGCTTCAGTGCCTCCAACTGCTAAATCGCCTTGGTCTTTTTGGGGTTGGCTTCCACTCCACGTTGAGATACAAAGAACCCGAGAAGCTTGCCGGACGGGACGCCAAACACGCACTTCTCAGGATTGAGCTTCAAGTTGATCTTGCACAGATTTGCAAATGTCTTCTAAATCTTTGATCAGGAAATCCTGGTGCCTAGTTTTGAGTACTATATCATCCATATAGGCTTCCAGATTTCTGTCTAGCTGGGAACCAAAACCAATTTGCACAGTCCTTGCAAATTTTTCTCCGGCACTCTTTAATCCGAAAGGCACCACTGGTACAACGAGGTGCTATACAAACGGTTTTTAATCCCTTTCTGCGACGACATTTTGAACCGTCGCTAAGTGAGTGTGTGTGACAGGGGGTCCTTCCCACACGACCCAGAAACCGTCGGGGATAGGGAGGCATTATGCAGAGGCCTTGCCAAATGTAATCGTATGCGATGCAACGCACACTAAATTCTTTCACATGTGCGGGATCGGTGATTAAATGTTTCTAATGACGCAGTGAAACCAAACGGTGTGTCGTAATGGACCGTTTGGGAAAGAGTATGTAAGGCACACGGGCCAACATATGAACTGTGTGTGATACGTGCCCCATCGCACATGAGTTTTCTGCAGAACTCGTCTGCCATGCAAGACTCCACCGCACACATTTCCGAACAATTACCGTGTGCAATAATGTTCTATCATAAATGGTTCAGGAGCCCCTTCACACACATACAAGTGCTGCAGACCGTTTGTGATTTGTTGTGTATCACCGACGGTTGCGGTAAGAGTGACGTGTGCTTTTCGTTTGGGATCCCACATGTTTGCTGAAAAATTTACGGCTGAGATTGTATTTTACATTGGGCAAGGTTTACTCCGAGCTCTCGTGTGCGATAATGTGGTATCAAAAGCTGTTCCGGAGCCCCTACGCACACGTAGTAGTGCTGCAAATCGTCTGCGATCTCCTGTGTATCATCGACGATTCCGCTATGATTGACGTACGCTTTCTGATGTGGATCGCACACACTCATTTAGTTGAACCGTGTGCGGAGCAATTGCCAGGTTAAAGAAAAAATATCCCATATGAATCGCCATGCAAAAAGAAAATTCGCCACAATATGCAATTGAACAAATAGTTGCCACAGGAAGAACATTCATCAGATTGGTATCTATGATTAAGTGTGTCAAATAATATGATTATGTGTATCAACAAATACTATGATTAAGTGTATCAAATACTATGATTATGTGCTTGTTGCCGAGGACACTAAATTTTTTTGTACATAATTTGTCACATATTTGTCCTGTTCGGAACAACCTAACCGGTGTTAGATGTATTTTTTTTCTTTAGACAGAAATAGAAAGAGGTTTATTTAGAAGCTTGAACATTTGACTAGCGTAAGAAAAGGTATTTGTAGACTATGGGATACATTTTCCGAAAATAACGGATTTCGGTATGTTACCAGAGAAACGATCTTGTGCTGTAGAGGTAGTCCCCTCTTGAATAGGTTCCCTGGTTTAGTTTCTACAATGCGAGCACACTACAAATGAAGATGAATTTTGACAACATCAATTATTGAACCAGATATGAATGCAAATTAATTTGAACATCATAGAATTCAATACCTATCCATGAATTACTAAAGACGCGTCAGATCCGGAGCGTTTGTTGAGTCTCGGAGAGAATCCATGTAATAAACTATGTTCTTGTTTGGAACAATGAATAACAAGATCCAGTGATTGCTACATATTAAGAAAGCCATGAACTTATGAATTATGTCGAAATCTGAAAGACAATCAGTGTATGTGTGGTTGTTTATTTGACTTATCGTTTATGATATGGCCAGAGAAATGATTCTGCATGGGACATGTTTTCGAATATACGGGCGACCGTGTTAATGGCCCACTCCCGTTCATCCTTACTGTGTAATGTTGTGCCATTTTCTTATGCAGGATCTATGAAATACACACTCTCCCTTTTTCTTCTCTGCGCGTTCAATCCCTTGAGAGGAATAAGATGCAGTTAGCTGTTTATTTTACAGCCTTGTATGGAGAAGTTGATCAGACTTTGTTAAGTACTTACAAAATCAGGCATCTAACAAGAGTGGCATCGAGCTCGTTGAAGTTGAAGAAGAGATGTAAGTCCTCTAAACTCACACTGATGGAACCAACATCATGTCGGAAATGATCTCTGCTGTAGCAGACTAGCAGAACATGATGACCTGCTAACATTTGATCCATGCAATATTGATGTAACTCGCGGCAACTGGAGTTGCACTCATCAAAGTATTCACCAACAAGAAATGGCTGGCCATGGACGTAATTGCGTGCTTCAAGTATGTCTGCTTTATTTTTAGCAAGCAGCAAAGCTATTTCTGCATCATCCATGCCATCAGAAATAATATTACTCTCCGATTCGAACAACTTGCTGTTAATTTGGTTCTGGGCGATGAGTGCTTTAAGTAAGAGGCAATCGTTCTCTTTCCTCTTTGCTCTCGGGGCGCGCTTCCTCACGGGTGCAGCCTTTTTGCCCGCTTCCTTCTTGGTACTTGGAGCACTTCTGGTGCAAGGTCTGGATGGCTGAAAGGCAGGCTACCGAGCAGACAGTAAAGCTTTGATGGACTGCTTAGCAGACAGTTTAGCTATGCCGGACTGCTGAGCTGGCGGTGCGGCTGCGACAGACTACTGGGCTGTAGGAGCAGAGGCATCGGACCGCGTATTTCAGGTCTCTGTGCTATATTCAAGCCATATTTGGCATTTACTGTGCATTTTGGCATATAAATAACATCCTAGCCGGAACATTATGTGCTGATGAAAGGGATGATGATTGCTGTTCGATCTGGGAGCATCCAACGGTGCAGACGTACGATCCGTGGGGTTTGGGTTCTGGCCAATCAGAACGAACGACTCAGATCGCACGCGTAGCGGGGGGGGGGGGGGGGGACCGGCCACGGTTTGGTCGCAACTACACGTGGGTGTTAGCAAGATCATTTGTGTGTCGCTTTGCAAGTTTTCATTCATTGTCCGAGAAACGGGGAAATTTTCAAATAGTTCGACCGCAGGGTGCGGCCAGAGGCGTGGGCCTTGTTGCTATTTTAATTACAAGAAATGCATATAGAGTCCGTAAATAACGAAAATCGATGTGTCACCGTGGCGTGCTCTCAGGATCCCATGGAAACATTTTGGTAAAGTTTAGCACAAGTTTTGATGCTCTGATACGTCTCGAACGTATCTATAATTTTTGATTGCTTCATGCTATATTATATTCTGTTTTGGATGATTAATGGGCTTTGTTATACACTTTTATATTATTTTTGGGACTAACCTATTAACCGGAGGCCCAGCCCAAATTGCTGTTTTTTGCCTATTTCAGAGTTTCGCAGAAAAAGAATATCAAACGGAGTCCAAACGGAATGAAACCTTCGGGAACGTGATTCTTGGAACGATGGCAACAATACCCTCGTGGGCCCCATGTTGCTACACCCCCAGGCGCGCCCTCCACCCTCGTGGGCCCCATGTTGCTCCACCGACGTACTCCTTCCTCCTATATATACCTACGTACCCCCAAACGATCAGATACGGAGCCAAAAACCTAATTCCACCGCCGCAACCTTCTGTTCCCACGAGATCCCATCTTGGGGCCTGTTCCAGAGCTCCGCTGGAGGGGGCATCGATCACGGAGGGCTTCTACATCAACACCATAGCCCCTCCAATGAAGTGTGAGTAGTTTACCTCAGACCTTCGGGTCCATAGTTAGTAGCTAGATGGCTTCTTCTCTCTTTTTGGATCTCAATACAATGTTCTCCCCCTCTCTCGTGGAGATCTATTTAATGTAATCTTCTTTTTGTGGTGTGTTTGTTGAGACCGATGAATTGTGGGTTTATGATCAAGTTTATCTATGAACAATATTTGAATCTTCTCTGAATTCTTTTATGTATGATTGGTTATCTTTGCAAGTCTCTTCGAATTATCAGTTTGGTTTGGCCTACTAGATTGATCTTTCTTGCAATGGGAGAAGTGCTTAACTTTGGGTTCAATCTTGCGGTGTCCTTTCCCAGTGACAGCAGGGGCAGCAAGGCACGTATTGTATTGTTGCCATCGAGGATAACAAGATGTGGTTTATATCATATTGCATGAGTTTATCCCTCTACATCATGTCATCTTACTTAAAGCATTACTCTGTTCTTTTGAACTTAATACTCTAGATGCATGCTGGATAGCGGTCGATGTGTGTAATAATAGTAGTAGATGCAGGCAGGAGTCGGTCTACTTGTCACGGACGTGATGCCTATATACATGATCATACCTAGATATTCTCATAACTATGCTCAATTCTATCAATTGCTCAACAGTAATTTGTTCACCCACCGTAATACTTATGCTCTTGAGAGAAGCCACTAGTGAAACCTATGGCCCCCGGGTCTATTTTCCATCATATTAATCTTCCAACACTTAGCTATTTTTATTGCCTTTAATTTTACTTTGCATATTTATTATAAAAATACCAAAAATATTATCTTATCATATCTATCAGATCTCACTTTCGTAGGTGACCGTGAAGGGATGACAACCCCTTTATTGCGTTGGTTGCGAGGTTTTTATTTGTTTGTGTAGGTGCGAGGGACTTGAGCGTGGCCTCCTACTGGATTGATACCTTGGTTCTCAAAAACTGAGGGAAATACTTACGCTACTTTACTGCATCACCCTTTCCTCCTCAAGGGAAAACCAACGCAGTGCTCAAGAGGTAGCAAGAAGGATTTCTGGCGCCGTTGCCGGGGAGTCTACGCAAAAGTCAACATACCAAGTACCGATCACAAACTCTTATCTCCCGCATTACATTATTTGCCATTAGCCTCTCATTTTCCTCTCCCCCACTTCACCCTTGCCGTTTTATTCGCGCTCGCCTTTTCGCTCGCCTCTTTTTCGCTCGCTTCTTTTTTGCTCGTGTGTTGGATTGCTTGCTTGTCACGATGGCTCAAGATAATACTAAATTGTGTGACTTTACCAATACCAACAACAATGATTTTCTTATCACTCCGATTTCTCCTCTTACCGATACTGAATCTTGTGAAATTAATGCTGCTTTGTTGAATCTTGTCATGAAAGATCAATTCACCGGCCTTCCTAGTGAAGATGCCGCTACCCATCTAAATAGCTTCATTGATTTGTGTGATATGCAAAAGAAGAAATATGTGGACAATGATATTGTTAAATTGAAGCTATTTCCTTTTTCTCTTAGAGATCGTGCTAAAGCTTGGTTTTCGTCTTTGCCTAAAAATAGTATTGATTCTTGGAATAAGTGCAAAGATGCTTTTATCTCTAAGAATTTTCCTCCCGCTAAGATCATCTCTCTTAGAAATGATATTATGAATTTTAAGCAACTTGATCATGAACATGTTTTACAAGCTTGGGAGAGGATGAAATTAATGATACGTAATTGCCCTACACATGGTTTGAATTTGTGGATGATTATAGAAAACTTATTTGCCGGATTGAATTTTGCTTCTAGAAATCTTTTAGATTCGGCCGCGGGAGGCACTTTTATGGAAATCACTTTAGGAGAAGCTACTAAACTCCTAGATAATATTATGGTTAATTATTCTCAATGGCACACTGAAAGATCTACCATTAAAAAGGTGCATGCGATAGAAGAAATTAATGTTTTGAGTGGAAAGATGGATGAACTTATGAAATTATTTGCTAATAAAAGTGTTTCTTCTGATCCTAATGATATGCCTTTGTCTACTTTGATTGAAAATAATAATGAATCTATGGATGTGAATTTTGTTGGTAGGAATAATTTTGGTAACGACGTGTATAGAAGAAACTTTAATCCTAGGCCGTATCCTAGTAATCCCTCTAATAATTATGGTAATTCCTACAACAATTCTTATGGAAATTTAATAAGATGCCCTCTGAATTTGAGACTAGTGTTAAAGAATTTATGAATTCGCAAAAGAATTTCAATGCTTTGCTTGAAGAAAAATTGCCTAAGATTGATGAATTGGCTAGGAACGTTGATAGAATTTCTCTTGATGTTGATTCTTTGAAACTTAGATCTATTTCACCTAAGCATGATATCAATGAGTCTCTAAAAGCCATGAGAATTTCCTTTGATGAGTGCAAAGAAAGAACCGCTAGGATGCGTGCTAAGAAAGATTGCTTTGTGAAGGCATGTTCTTCTAATTTTTATGAGAATAAAGATGAAGATCTAAAAGTTATTGATGTGTCCCCTATTAAATCTTTGTTTTCCGATATGAATCTTGATAATGATGGGACTGAATATGAGCCACCTTTACCTAGAAGGCGTCCCAAAAATTCGGAGTTTTTAGATCTTGATGCAAAAATTGGTAAAAGTGGGATTGAAGAGATGAAAACTCTAGATATTAATGAACCCACTATTTTGGATTTCAAGGAATTTAATTATGATAATTGCTCTTTGATAGATTGTATTTCCTTGTTGAAATCCATGCTAAATTCTCCACATGCTTATAGTTAACATAAAGCTTTTACTAAACATGTCGTTGATGCTTTGATGCAATCTTATGAAGAGAAACTTGAGTTGGAAGTTTCTATCCCTAGAAAACTTTATGATGAGTGGGAACCTACTATTAAAATTAAAATTAAAAATCATGAATGCTATGCTTTGTGTGATTTGGGTGCTAGTGTTTCCACGATTCCAAAAACTTTGTGTGATTTGCTAGGTTTCCGTGAATTTGATGATTGTTCTTTGAACTTGCACCTTGCGGATTCCACCATTAAGAAACCTATGGGAAGAATTAATGATGTTCTTATTGTTTCAAATAGGAACTATGTGCCCGTAGATTTTATTGTTCTTGACATAGATTGCAATCCTTCATGTCCTATAATTCTTGGTAGACCTTTCCTTAGAACGATTGGTGCAATTATTGATATGAAGGAAGGAAATATTAGATTCCATATTCCCTTAAAGAAAGGCATGGAACACTTTCCTAGAAATAAAATTAAACTACCATATGAGTCTATTATGAGAGCCACTTATGGATTGCCTACCAAAGATGGCAATACCTAGATCTATCCTTGCTTTTATGCCTAGTTAGGGGCGTTAAACGATAGCGCTTGTTGGGAGGCAACCCAATTTTATTTTTAGTTTTTGCTTTTTGCTTATGTTTAGGAATAAATCTTTGATCTAGCCTCTGGTTAGATTTGTTTTTATGTTTTAATTAGTGTTTGTGCCAAGTTAAACCTATAGGATCCTCTTGGATGATAGTTATTTGAGCTTGCTGAAAATTTCGGAAACTTTCTGTTCACGAAAATTTTTATTAAAAATCACCATAACGTGATAAAATATTGATTCCAATTGCAGCAGATCAATAAAAAAATTGTCTAGGTCTTCCTATTTTGGTAGATTTTTTGGAGTTCCAGAAGTTTGCGTTAGTTACAGATTACTACAGATTGTTCTGTTTTTGATAGATTCTATTTTTCGTGTGTTGTTTGCTTATTTTGATGAATCTATGGCTAGTAAAATAGTTTATAAACCATAGAGAAGTTGGAATACAGTAGGTTTAACACCAATATAAATCAATAATGAGTTCATTACAGTACCTTGAAGTGGTGTTTTGTTTTCTTTTGCTAACGGAGCTCACGAGATTTTCTGTTAAGTTTTGTGTTGTGAAGTTTTCAAGTTTTGGGTAAAAGATTTGATGGATTATGGAACAAGGAGTGGCAAGAGCCTAAGCTTGGGGATGCCCATGGCACCCCAAGATAATCTAAGGACACCAAAAAGCCAAAGCTTGGGGATGCCCCGGAAGGCATCCCCTCTTTCGTCTACTTCCGTCGGTAACTTTACTTGGAGCTATATTTTTATTCACCACATGATATGTGTTTTGCTTGGAGTGTCTTGTATGATTTGAGTCTTTGCTTTTTAGTTTACCACAATCATCTTTGCTGTACACAACTTTTGAGAGAGACACACATGATTCGGAATTTATTAGAATACTCTATGCGCTTCGCTGATATCTTTTGAGCTATATAGTTTTTGCTCTAGTGCTTCACTTATATCTTTTAGAGCACGGCGGTGGTTTTGTTTTATAGAAACTATTATTCTCTCATGCTTCACTTATATTATTTTGAGAGTCTTAAACAGCATGGTAATTTGCTTAAATAGGAAAATTAATCCTAATATGCTAAGTATTCAAGACTAGTAAAAACTTTCTTATGAGTGTGCTGAATACTAAGAGAAGTTTGATGCTTGATGATTGTTTTGAGATATGTAGGTAGTGATATTAAAGTTGTGCTAGTTGAGTAGTTGTGAAATTGAGAAATACTTGTGTTGAAGTTTGCAAGTCCCGTAGCATGCACGTATGGTAAACGTTATGTAACAAATTTGAAACATGAGGTGTTCTTTGATTGTCTTCCTTATGAGTGGCGGTCGGGGACGAGCGATGGTCTTTTCCTACCAATATATCCCCCTAGGAGCATGCGCGTAGTGCTTGGTTTTTGATGACTTGTAGATTTTTGCAATAAGTTTGTGAGTTCTTTATGACTAATGTTGGGTCCATGGATTATACGCACTCTTACCCTTCCATCATTGGTATCCTCTTCGGTACCGTGCATTGCCCTTTCTCACATTGAGAGTTGGTGCAAACTTCACCGGTGCATCCAAACCCCGTGATATGATATGCTATGTCACACATAAACCTCCTTATATCTTCCTCAAAACAGCCACCATACCTACCTATTATGGCATTTCCATAGCCATTCCGAGATATATTGCCATGCAACTTTCCACCGTTCCGTTTATCATGACACGTTCATCATTGTCATATTGCTTTGCATGATCATGTAGTTGACATCGTATTTGTGGCAAAGCCACCGTTCAAATTTTTTCATAAATGTCACTCTTGATTCATTGCCTATCCCGGTATACCGCCGGAGGCATTCATATAGAGTCATACTTTGTTCTAGTATCGAGTTGTAATCATTGAGTTGTAAATAAATAGAAGTGTTATGATCATCATTCATAGAGCATTGTCCCACTAAAAAAGAGAAAGGCCAAATAAAAAAAGAAGGCCCAAAAAAAGGGACAATGCTACGATCCTTTTTTCCACACTTGTGCTTCAAAGTAGCACCATGATTTTCATGATAGAGAGTCTCTTGTTTTGTCACTTTCATAGACTAGTGGGAATTTTTCATTATAGAACTTGGCTTGTATATTCCAACAATGGGCTTCATCAAATGCCCTAGGTCTTCATGAGCAAACAAGTTGGATGCACACCCTCTTAGTTTCTTTTGTTGAGCTTTTATGCATTTATAGCTCTAGTGCATCTGTTGCATGGCAATCCCTACTCCTTGCATTAACATCAATCGATGGTCATATCCATAGCCCGTTGATTAGCCGTGTTGATGTGAGACTTTCTCCTTTTTTGTCTTCTCCACATAACCCCCATCATTATATTCTATTCCACCCATAGTGCTATATCCATTGCTCACGCTCATGTATTGCGTGAAGGTTGAAAAAGTTTGAGATTACTAAAGTATGAAACAATTGCTTGGCTTTTTATCGGGGTTGTGCAGAGCATTCTTGTGTGACGAAAATGGAGCATAACTATACTATATGATTTTGTAGGGATGAACTTTCTTTGGCCATGTTATTTTGAGAAGACATAATTGCTTAATTAGTATGCTTGAAGTATTATTGCTTTTATGTCAATATTAAACTTTTATCTTGAATCTTTTGGATCTGAATATTCATACCACAATTAAGAGGGCTACATTAAAAATTTATGCCAAATAGCATTCCACATCAAAAATTCTGTTTTTATCATTTACCTACTCGAGGACCAGTAGGAATTAAGCTTGGGGATGCTTGATACGTCTCCAACGTCTCTATAATTTTTGATTGCTTCATGCTATATTGTATTCTGTTTTGGATGATTAATGGGCTTTGTTATACACTTTTATATTATTTTTGGGACTAACCTATTAACCGGAGGCCCAGCCCAAATTGTTGTTTTTTTTGCCTATTTTAGAGTTTCGCAGAAAAAGAATATCAAACGGAGTCCAAACGGAATGAAACCTTCGGGAACGTGATTTTTGGAACAAACGTGATCCAGAGGACTTGGAGTCTACGTCAAGAAATCAACTAGGAGAGCACGAAGCAGGGGGCGTGCCTACACCCCTAGGCACGCCCTCCACCCTCGTGGGGCCCATGTTGCTCCACCGACGTACTTCTTCCTCCTATATATACCTACATACCCCCAAACCAACAGAAGCATCCACGAAAACCTAATTCCACCGCCGCAACCTTCTGTACCCATGAGATCCCATCTTGGGGCCTTTTCCGGCGTCCTACCGGAGGGGGCATTGATCACGGAGGGCTTCTACATCAACACCATAGCCTCTCCGATGATGTGTGAGTAGTTTACCTCAGACCTTCGGGTCCATAGTTATTAGCTAGATGGCTTCTTCTCTCTCTCTGGATCTCAATACAAAGTTCTCCACGATTCTCGTGGAGATCTATTCGATGTAGTTTTCTTTTGCGGTGTGTTTGTTGAGACCGATGAATTGTGGGTTTATGATCAAGTTTATCTATGAACAATATTTGAATCTTCTCTGAATTCTTTTATGTATGATTGGTTATCTTTGCAAGTCTCTTCGAATTATCAGTTTGGTTTGGCCTACTAGATTGATCTTTCTTGCAATGGGAGAAGTGCTTAACTTTGGGTTCAATCTTGCGGTGTCCTTTCCCAGTGACAGTAGGGGCAGCAAGGCACGTATTGTATTGTTGCCATCGAGGATAACAAGATGTGGTTTATATCATATTGCATGAGTTTATCCCTCTACATCATGTCATCTTACTTAAAGCATTACTCTGTTCTTTTGAACTTAATACTCTAGATGCATGCTGGATAGCGGTCGATGTGTGTAATAATAGTAGTAGATGCAGGCAGGAGTCGGTCTACTTGTCACGGACGTGATGCCTATATACATGATCATACCTAGATATTCTCATAACTATGCTCAATTCTATCAATTGCTCAACAGTAATTTGTTCACCCACCGTAATACTTTTGCTCTTGAGAGAAGCCACTAGTGAAACCTATGGCCCCCGGGTCTATTTTCCATCATATTAATCTTCCAACACTTAGCTATTTTTATTGCCTTTAATTTTACTTTGCATATTTATTATAAAAATACCAAAAATATTATCTTATCATATCTATCAGATCTCACTTTTGTAAGTGACCGTCAAGGGATTGACAACCCCTTTATTGCGTTGGTTGCGAGGTTTTTATTTGTTTCTGTAGGTGCGAGGGACTTGAGCGTGGCCTCCTACTGGATTGATACCTTGGTTCTCAAAAACTGAGGGAAATACTTACGCTACTTTACTGCATCACCCTTTCCTCTTCAGGGGAAAACCAACGCAGTGCTCAAGAGGTAGCATGCTCACACCTTCCAAATCGGAGCATCTCACAAGAAGGATCATAGTTTCCCAAATGAGATGTGACTCTTCAGACTCCAATCGTCGGTGACTACACCGATCCGCCTCGGATTTTTTTCACGGTAAAAAATCATGGATATACCCTAGGTTTGATTTTTTGGCCCATTTTCAGGTCTCGTCTGCTATATTTAAGTCATTTTTTGCCTTTACCTTCAATTTAGTGCATATAAAATCAAAACCCTACTACACCTACATGTCGGTGTTAGTTAGCAAAGAAGGTGTACAAATCATTTGTGTGTCGCTTTGCGAGCTTTCATCCATTGTCCGAGAAGCGAGGAGAAGTTTCAAACATTTCGGCAGCGAGGTGCGACCACTAGCGTAGGCCTAGTTGGTATTTTAATTACAGGAGATTCAGATGGAGTCCGGACATCATCAAAATCGGCGTGTGCCCGTGGCGTGCTCTCATGACCCCGTGGAAAATATTTGGTGAAGTTTGGCACAAGTTATGGTGATCGCTCCTTAGAAACCGGAGCATCTCACAAGAAGGATCATGGTTTCCAAAAGAAGACATGTTAATTCAATCTCAAGTGGCCGGTGACTTCATCGTTTGGCCTCATAAAAATTTTCATGGTACGCAATCAACATTATACCACGGGTTTGATTTTCTGGCACATTTCAGGTATCGTTTGCTATATTTAAGACATTTTTTGAATTTAACGTGCATTTTGTGCATATAAATAAAATTGCAACTAAAACTGCATGTGCTGTCGAAAGGGATGAGGATTGCCGTTCGATCAACGAGCATCCAACGGTGCAGACGTACGATCCGTGGGGTTTGGGTTCTGGCCAATCAGAACGCACGACTCAGATCGCGCGCGCGACCGTGGGGGGCATCGGCCACGGTTTAGTAGGCACACGACTTTCGTGAGTGAACCGTGTGCAATTTGAAAACATTTACATGAACAACAACATATTTTTGTTTGAATGAAAACATGAGTTCATCGTTTCGCCTCGAATTTTTTTGATGGTAGGAAATCACCATTGTACCCTATGGTTCGATTTTCTGGTGCATTTGAGATCCCATTTGCTATATTTGAGTCATGTTTTGCATTTACCATGCATATATATAGTTATTCTTCACCGCCCTCTATTTTAACATCAATACACCGTATTTTTACGTTCTGTAAATTTGCTCTTACTTCATACGTAAGAAGAGAACGTAAAAAAATTATAATCACGGTAAAAAATATTTTATGTTACCTAAAATTACAAATGTAAAAGCATAAGGTAAAATATACATAAAATGCAAATTTTCTAGACTTAAAACCTATATTTTTGTTTTCTTATGCCAAATTTTACGTAGTAAAATCGATATGAATGTATACGAAGTGTAATTTATATTTGAAACGATTGTAAGACTACCTCGGGTGAAAAATAACGTATTATGCTCCCTGGGTGATAAATAGTATTACTATATATATATATATTATACACACATACATACATCTGGGCTATTCTGTTTCGCGTAACAGAATATTATTCTGTTACCCTACATGAACTGATGGTTTCAGGCGATAGTACTGATGATTTCCATCTCATCGAACTGATCGTCTTTTCATCGGAATGGGGTGTGTAATATATCGTTGGAAAGCTCTTGACACCTACATTACAAATATATATAACTGTTTTTGCAAAATCATCACGGTTTAAGAGCAGTTTTGGAAAAACCATTTTTTTCAAAATTGAAAACGCGAATTGTATTTTGGACTGAATTTTTAAACGGTTTCTCAGAATTGAGCAAATAAGATGGCATTGGAAAGATGGTGAAAATCCGCTTCTTCCATATATCTATTGTTTTTTCAAATTCTATACAATTTAAAAGTAATTTGAAAAACTGTGAAATTCTAGGTGAAATGTATTTTCGTGTTTTTTTGCAAATGGTTTGTCGGATTGACGCAAATGATACAATGTTGGAAAGCTATGGAAAATGCACAACTTTTTTTGTATAGAAATGTTTTTATAATTCCTTACGGATTAAACTCGAATTCGAATACGGTCAAATTTGATTTTGAACATGATTTTTTTAAAAGTTTGTCGAAATGGGGCAAACAATATAACGTTGGAAAGATATCGAAAATGCGAAACTTAGTCATGTTGAATATTTTCTGAAATTTGCAACCGTTGAAGAGTAATTCTTAATATGGTGAGACCCATCGCATTGTTTTTTGGTCAAAAAATAGAGTACTCGTACTAATCTATTTGTGTGTTTGTACTGAGGTATTTTTTTCCCGAAAAAAGAGTACTTGAACGGATGTCTGTATGGTTTTTGTACTGAGCGTGTTTTCACATACTAGACTTTTCTCTGTATTTTTGGTATAATTTTCCTCATAACTTCTCAATGGTATCATCATGCCCGAACTTGCATAGTTTATACCATTAAACTGAATGCTTTTTTTTTAATAAAATGAAAATGTTTTGTGTTTTCTTTTGAACTCAACATTGTTTTGCGACGATATGCTGGACTTCTCCCATTTTACCACTTGAACTTTTACCATTTTGAATTTCCATGGTTTTTTTTGTTTGAGCATTTTTCCCAAACTTGATGTCGTGTTCAACTTTTTTCTGTACTTATATGCTAGTAATAATAGAACATATCCTTTACAATTTTTTGTCCATTCGTGGACATCAACCAAAATAGGCAGGAGAGAGCACTATGAACTGATCATTGTTTTTGACCAAACTATTGTGTTCTTTTCCAAGAACTGAACATGTAATACATATTGAACGGCCACACATGTATGATATAATGAACTGTAGGTGATGAGGACATCAATACCATTGTTACACCCACAGCCCCTACTGCTATACATACTGGACCAATTACTAGAGCTCGCGCACGCCAATTAAATTATCAGGTACTTTCGTTTCTTGGTAATGATTCTAATGTTCATGAGAATATGATGCTACCTAAATTGCAGTTTTGCTTACAAATGAAGGGCCTGGCATGGCTAAGAGGGATGAACACTGGAGCAAGACCAAGCATGGAGATGATGGCATGCGCAAGGGGAACAAGAACGGAGTTACAAGTGATGATTTCAGGACTTTGAAGCCACCATAAGGAGTGCATGAAGCCTTGGACAAAATATACAAGATGCCACTTCATAAATTTCGTCCAGAGGCTATTCTAGGTGCTGCATCACCTTATTATTGGGACAGACCCATGTAATTTTGAAATACTTAAGTATAGGCTGTTTTTAGAGTCCGTATGTGTGGGGAAACAAGAGTTAGGGTTGGTTTCGGACCCCTCCTCCAAGGGCCACGAAATTCCCCCCTCTTCCTCCATACATACAACCCTTAGGGCGTCGTTTAGACTTTGGGTTTTGTTTAGATTAAAAGTTTGCTATAGCTGCAACTTCGCGTACTTCGTTTGTGTTCAACGACCAGATCAAGATGTCACAGAATCCCACCTTCATTAATAAAGCTTTCCTCTTATATTCGCAATATCCTAATTGCAATCTTAGTTTCTTGCTTGTTCTTCGTTTGCTCACAGGAAATAGACCCTCGTGGTCAGGTTGATTGGGCTCCGACGTGGTCAATAACCCCTCGGAAGTTGGTTTAGCGATTGCTAAGGCGCGACGTCTTCGCACCTTCGTAGTCAGACCGTCAAAATCGACTCCCTCAGAAAACGATAGCTATCTCATCGAAACATCAGGACACCTTCGCCTCTATCAAGTGGTATCAGATTTCCAGGTTGCTCGGTGAGATTTTACAGTTTTTTGTAGTTTAGATCGAGTCTGTTCTTCATACCTACATTCCACAAAAAAGCCACACAAAAAATTAAGGTTAGTTCATCATATCCAAACCAATCTGAGCCATTGCATAATCTTTTTTGTATTTGCGTTGTTGAATTTGCGGTTGCATCGTCGTGTCAAGTTGCTAGTCTTAGCGTCTAGTTCTTTAGAGTTTCGAGTTCTGTTCACAAGTCGTCACACCGCTGCTGCACCATCATCATTGCCCTGCCATATACCACCACCGCTTATCCGTTTCTTCTCTGCGTCCATATACCACCACCGATCCGAGTCCATATACCACCACCGCTCTGAGTCCATATACCACCACCAATCCCGAGTCCATATACCACCACTGATCCAAGTCCATAAACCACCACCAATCTGAGTTCATATACCACCACCAATCCGAGTCCACATATACCACCGTCATATACCATCACCAGTCCGAGTTCCACCAGATTCATCTCCGCCACCAGTCCTAGTTCGAGTCCAGTGTTTGTTCCTTTATTTTCGAGTTCCAGAGCACGCACTACTACGACTCGTGAACAAGTCGGATTCCCCAACTTCCGTCCTACCCGTACAAGAAAAATAGTTCTAGTTTAAAAAAAACTAAGTCTAGAAAATTCTGGCTAGGCAGTTTTTAGACCATTTGTAGACTTTTTTGAAAAAATTTGTCGCGGAGCAAAAAAAGGAAAAAAGTGAAAAAAAGATTTTTTTAAGAGTGTGCTCCTCCGTTGTTTACGTGCAGCCCCGTGTTTTTGTTAGTGTTCTAGGCTCGCGTCTCTAGCACGGTCTAGCCTAGGACCAGCACAGTACCATCGTTGAGCATTTGTTCAACTTTGCATCTCTGAATTGATTATTGCTGACATTTTTGCTTAAGTGCATCTAGTGCCCCTTAGTGATTTTGGTGTATTGAAGACTTATAGGTTAAGGGACTAATACGTTTGTGAGTGTACACATGACTATAATTCTATGAGGAGTTTGATATTTACAGAGAAAGTCGACCCCTAAAAATGAAGTTCTTCAACTGAAGACTTTGGATTTCTGAACACTTTCTAAAGACTTTGAAAGTGAAGAAATTGGTGTGACCTTGAAGACTTGGTATTCATTCGAGGAACATGAAGCGTGAAGACTTTTGTTTTCGTAGTTTCATTTTCTCTTTCTTGAGTCATAGGAAACACCATACTGTTAAAGGGGGTCGAGAAAATACTAAGGAAAAATTTCCATGTGATGCTCAACTGAAAATCCTACACCTACCAATCCCTTCGAGTGAAACCATTGGAAATCTCATACAGTTCAGCCATATTCTTCAGTGACAGGGACGAAGTTCTTCTGGTCTCTGAGGAATTTGTTCTGACTGAGGAGTTAGGAATTCGCCAGTGCGGATTACCTACACAGTGAGGAACTTGATAGCCCTGAGGAATTTGATACTCAAATTTCCGACCGTTGCTGTGCTACGTGCCAGCTGTCCCAAAATATCT
Source organism: Triticum aestivum (assembly GCF_018294505.1). Taxonomy (NCBI): domain Eukaryota; kingdom Viridiplantae; phylum Streptophyta; class Magnoliopsida; order Poales; family Poaceae; genus Triticum; species Triticum aestivum. The sequence goes on from NC_057805.1 coordinate 256,867,766, forward strand.
ACCCACCTAACGGTCATATCATTGAAGGGCATTTATGTCTTATCATGTCGGGCTGCTCCCTAGGCTATAAATAGCCGCCCCCTACAACCACTAGCTGGTTGGCTGCTCCGAGAGAAACTGACACTTGTCATTTGAGAGCATCCCATCCTCCGAGGACTTTGAGCGAAAATCATCGAGTGAGGAAAACCCAAACCCAAACACCTACAAACCCAAAGTGATTGAGCATCACTGAAGAGATTGATCCTGCGTGGATCCGACGCTTGTTACCTTTGAAGACTGTGCTTCTTCCAGACGGTTAGGCGTCATGGTCTAGAGCATCCAAGAGGAATTGTGGATGGCCGAGTGACCGAGTTTGTGAAGGTTCGGAAGTCACCTGAAGACTTACCACGAGTGATTGGGAGAGGTCTGTGTGACCTTAGCTCAAGGAGAATACGGTGAGGACTGTGTGTCCTCAGGTTTAAATACCTTGCCGCTCCAACCAGATGTACAACTGAGACAGCAGTTGGAACTGGTCTACCAAATCATTGTCTTCACCAAGCCTACTGGTTCTATTTCCTCAACTCTTTCATTTCCTCATAACTGTGTTGTGCACTTGTTCATATCTGTGTTTGAAGACTTTGACTGAAGACTTTCTCAATTTCCTCAGTTCAATTTCTTCAGTCTGTTTGTCTTCATCCTGTGTTATCCCGTGATTACGCTTTCTGTACTCTGTGCTTGCCTTCATTTCATCATGATGACCATGCTTGTGTTCTGTTATGTTTAATTTTGAGTACTTATTCCGCTGCAAGTAGTTCTTCGCTAAGGAATTTCCTCACCGGCAAATTCCTCAGTGAAGAATTCATAAAAATCGCCTATTCACCCCCCTATAGTCGATATAACGCACTTTCAATTGGTATCAGAGTAAGGTACTCCCTTGTTCTATGTGATTTTGGTTTAACCGCCTGGAGTTTTAGTTATGTCGACCACAGGAATGAAGACTATGTCATGCCCCATCTTTGACGGTCACGAGTATCCCAAGTGGAAGGCCATGATGAAGAAGCGCCTCATGGCGATGAACAGCAAGCTGTGGACTGTCACTGAGATCGGTCTGACCGATCTGTGCAAGATGGCGGAAGCTGATGACATTCGCAAGTACACTCTTCTCAACCTCACGGCGAAGTACGCCATCTGCTCCTGTCTGTCTCAAAATCAGTTTAGGAACATCATGCATCTCGATCATGTGAACCTTATATGGGACCGTCTCTCTGAGGTCTATGAAGGTCATTGAACCCGTCATGATCCTTGGTTTGAGGACTTCAAGGAATCTCTCAAAGCGATGACATTCGAACCAGAATCATCATCCTCTTCATCATGCCTTACGGCAAAAAGTGCTGAGGTAACTGAATGCTACCTATCCGAGTCTAGTGATGATGAATCTGGTGATGAATTTGGACCCAGCTATGTCAAACTTGCTTCCCTTGCCACTAAACAACAAAGAGCTTTGGAAAAAGTTCAATACATGCTAAATAAGAGCGATGATATGTTGGGTGAAGAAATGGATCAGTCAAAAGCTTTGGCTGAAAGTCTTCAGAGACTTCATACTAAGTATGACACCCTTCAAGATCAACATAACACTCTCTTGTCTAATCATGAGAAGCTTTCTTATGAATTTCTTCAAAGAAAGCAAGATCTTGAAAAGCTAAGAGTGAGTTATGAAGATCTTCATACGGAGCGCGATTCATTACTTGCTCAACAAATCAGCGCTGCTCAGGAAGAATTTGTTCCTCCATGTTTGAAATGCATTGAACGTGAATCTGCTAATTCTTCACTTGAATGTTCAAATGCTTCTAATTTTACAAATTCTTCACCTGCCTCTGCTATCACTAATTCCTCATCTGAGGACATTGCTAGTATCACTAACGATGCAGGGCTGAAGGAATTGTACATGACAAGCATGTACAAAAGCCTCAAAGGGCATCAGACTCTTTGTGATGTGCCTAAAAAGCGGATCCTCAACAGGAACCCTAAGAAAGAGGGTATTTCCTTTGAGAGGAAACTCAATGCTGATGGTACATATTGGAAGCCTCAGCAGTACCCCAAAACCTCATGGGTTGCTGCAATGGGACCTCCAATTGATCCATCTAATCTATTTGGCTTTACATGTGAATCTCCTCATTCTTCTGATGAGTCATTTGACTCCAACTATAAACTGTTCAAAAATCAGAATGGTGAAGTATTTGCTAGATATGTTGGCACTAACTGCAGGAATGGTTCCCCTGTGAAGAAAAACTGGGTTCCCAAAAGGTGCCTTGAAAGTCTTCAGGTGAATGTCCTCATGACACCACCTGTGAAGAATAGGAACCCCAGATCAAATTCTTCATATGGACCAAATTCTTCATATGGATCCAAGTCCTCATACGGACCAAATTCCTCACGTGGATCAAATTCCTCAAAAGGATCAAAGTCCTCACATGAATATCATCGTGCTAACAACTCTGTTTCGCAGGGAAGAGCTAAGGGCTATGAATATGAGCATTATTCTTCTAATCATTATGTTCATAAGTCCTCGAAGAATTTCTCTGCTTATTCATATGCTTACCCTAACTCCTCTTATCTGAAACGAAATGGCTTGGCTTCTATGCCACCTTTATCGTATGGAGCTCGCAGAGTGATGAACTCTTTGCCACCCCTTCAGATGTGGGTGGTGAAGAAAAAGAACTAATCTCTTTTGCAGGGTCAGGTCTCCAGACGTGCTCAAACGTTTGAAGAATTTTCTGGAGACCTGAAAGGTGCCTGATAGGACGCAGGCTAATCATGAAGAAATGAGCTTTCATTTCTCACGTCCTCACACTGCTTTATCTGTTCTATTACTTGATGAAATTGATATGATGAATTGTGATGTCATATTCTTCACTGATGAAGTATATGAAGTTCGTAAGCTGCACTAATTCATCTGCAGGATGATCAACCCAAAGCCACTGAGTGGGTCCTCGATAGTGGATGTACAAATCACATGACTGGTGACAAGAATCTATTGATGGATGCTCCCTTATCTCCATTTCATCTGAAGCATATCATCTTCGCTGACAAAGGCAAAAGTCAGGTATTGGGTCTAGGTAAGGTTGCGATCTCAAAGGATCGACACATGGACAAAGTCATGCTTGTTGAGTCCTTAGGATACAACCTCATGTCTGTCTCAATGCTTTGTGATCTTGATATGGTTGTTGTCTTTGGCAAGTATCGTTGTGTTGTGGTTATGGAAGCTGACAATTCCAAAGTCTCCGAAGGCTTTAGGAGAGGAGACTTGTATATTGTTGATTTCTCTACAGGACCGCAACCAGCCGTGTGCCTACTTGCAAAAGCTTCAGAAGGCTAGCTATGGCATCGACGACTTGGTCATGCAGGCATGAGGAATTTGCACACGCTTGCGAAGAAGAAGCATGTCACTGGCATTGAGAATGTGAAATTCCTCAAGGATAACTTATGCGGAGCCTGTGAAGCTGGAAAGATGACAAAGGCTAAGCATCCAGCAAAAACTATCATGACCACTACTCGACCATTCGAATTGCTTCACATGGACCTCTTCGGTCCTAACCATTACTCAGCAGTCACAAATGATGCATCTCTCTATGGCTTTGTTATTGTTGATGATTACTCTCGTTACACATGGGTACACATTGTTACTTACAAACATGAAGTGCAGGAAGTCTTCAAACGATTTTCCTCGAGGGCTTCAACCAACTTCGGTGTGAAGATCAAGCACATCAGAAGTGACAATGGAACTGAGTTCAAGAATTCTGGTCTTGATGACTATCTTGATGAACTTGGTATTACTCATGAGTTATCTGCTCCTTATACTCCTGAGCAGAATGGCGTCGTGGAGCGCAAGAACAGAACTCTTGTTGAGATGGCTCGCACTATGCTTGATGAGTACAAGACGCCTCGTCACTTCTAGATTGAGGCAATTTATACTGCATGCCACATCATCAACAGGGTATATCTTCACAAATTCTTCAAGAAGACTGCCTATGAACTCCTCACTGACAAGAAACCCAATGTAAGTTATTTCAAAGTCTTCGGTGCTAAATGTTGGATTAGAGATCCTCATCACAACTCAAAATTTGCACCGAAAGCACATGAAGGTTTTATGCTTGGTTACGGAAAGGACTCGCACACCTACAGAGTCTTCAACAACGTTCTTCACAAGGTTGTTGAAACTGTAGATGTGCGGTTCGATGAAACTAATGGCTCGCAAAGAGAGCACCTACCTTCTGTGATAGATGAACCAGCACCTGAGGAATCTATCAAGTTCAAGGCTACTGAGGATGTCATTCCTAGTGAAGAATCTGCTGAAGAATTCATTCCAGAACATGAAGAACGTCGAGCTAATGCACCTGAAGAAAATGCTGAAGAAAATGTTGATCAAATTCCTCGACGACAACAAGCTTATCCTCGCGTTGCAAAAGAAGTGCAAGTTGAAAAGATCATCGATGACATTGAAGCACCAGGTCCTTTCACACACTCAAAAGCTTCACATTTATCTAACTTTTGTGGGCACTATGCTTTTGTCTCTATCACAGAGCCCACTAAGGTAGATGAAGCATTTCTGCAGCCTGAGTGGATTCAGGCCATGCAAGAAGAACTACATCAGTTCGAGCTCAACAACGTCTGGGAACTGGTCAAACGTCCAGATCCTCGCAAGCACAATATCATTGGCACAAAGTGGATCTACCGCAACAAGCAAGATGAAAATGGCCTTGTGGTGAGGAATAAGGCACGGCTTGTAGCTCAAGGCTACACACAGGTTGAAGGAATTGATTTCGATGAAACTTTTGCACCTGTTGCTAGACTTGAGGCTATTCACATATTACTTGCTTATGCTAACCATCATGATATCACTTTATATCAAATGGCTGTGAAAAGTGCATTCCTCAATGGTAAGCTTGAGGAAGAAGTATATGTTGCTCAACCCCCAGGTTTTGAAGATCCAAAGCATCCTGACAAAGTCTTCAGACTCAATAAGGCCCTCTACGGCCTCAAGCAGGCCCCTCGGGCGTGGTATGGTACTTTGAAGGAATTCCTCATGAAGAAAGGCTTCAAACCCGATTCACTCGACCCTACTCTTTTCACTAAATCTTTTGATGGTGAACTGTTTGTGTGTCAAATATATGTTGATGATATTATCTTTGGCTGTACTGACCAACGTTATAGTGATGAATTTGCCTATATGATGAGTGAAGAATATCAAATGTCTATGATAGGAGAGTTAAAATTCTTCTTAGGTCTTCAAATTCGTCAACAACGCAATGGCATATTCATATCTCAGGAGAAATACCTCAAGGATGTACTGAGGAAATTCGGCATGCAAGATTGCAAAGGCGTCAAAATTCCTATGCCCACAAATGGCCATCTGTGCACTGATGAAAATGGTATTGACTTCGATCATAAGGTATACCGCTCCATGATTGGTTCTTTATTGTACTTATGTGCATCTAGGCTAGACATTATGCTTAGTGTTTGCATGTGTGCCCGATTTCAAGCTACACCGAAGGAATCACACCATAAGGCTGTGAAGCATATTCTTCGATATCTAGCTCACACACCAACACTTGGATTATGGTACCCCAAGGGCTCGGTTTTTGATCTCATTGGATATTCTGACTCTGACTATGCTGGTGATCGTGTGGACCGCAAGTCAACATCTGGTACATGTTATTTCCTTGGACGATCTTTGGTCTGTTGGTCCTCGAAGAAACATAACTGTGTATCACTGTCTACTGCTGAAGCTGAGTACATTGCTGCTGGTTCTTGCTGTGCTCAATTGCTGTGGATGAAGCAAACTCTCAAGGACTATGGCATCAACGTGAAGAATGTGCCTCTCTTCTGTGACAATGAGAGTGCCATCAAGATTGCACACAACTCAGTTCAGCACTCGAAGACAAAGCACATTCAGTTTCGTCATCATTTTCTTCGCGATCATGTGTTGAAGGGCGATATTTCTATTGAGCATGTGAAGACTGAAGACCAGCTAGCCGATATCTTCACAAAGCCCTTGGATGAGAAGAGATTTAGCAAGTTGCGGTGTGAGCTAAATATCTTAGAATCTTCGAATGTTCTTTGAAAAGGACACTCATCCTAACACTTATGCAAAATTGATGACTTAGATGTGCAACACATGAAGAAACGTTTTTCTTCAATCAATGAAGAATAACACTCTAAGTGTGAAGAAATTAACGAAGAATTTGATTCTCATAACCCTATGACAATTGTACCCGGTGTCTGAAATCATCATTCTTATACGGTGGGTCACGCCACCACCAAAGTTGAAAATCTTCAATTTGAGTTTCTCCTCAGTTTTGAAATTCCTCAGTTGTTCTTATTCTTCAACTTTGCATTGTCTTCACTGTTTCCATCATTTTTCTTCATTGGCTATATATATATATATATATATATATATATATATATATATATGAGTTTATGTCCTCTACAGCATTCACTTATGGCTAATTCTTCAAGTTGGTTTTTCTACTAAGTGAATGTGATCGGACCCTTCCCCCTCTATGCTAAACTCAACCCAATCTATTCACAAATTCTTCATGTGCGTTCTATTTGAAACTCGTTCAAAATCTTCACTGTGTCCTTGTCAGCTGAAGAATTTGCGAACGGAACGTTAAACCTTATCTTATCCAAATTTTCGGCTTTGCCGCTCAAACCGTTCCACATCCCACGAAATACTTATCTATTCACCCACGATCTAACACGATCTCCACTTCTCAGTACGCCGGTTACACATGTCAAGCGAATGAGAAGGGTCAGGGGCACGTTCGTCCAATTTCTTCGGGCAAACAGTTTTTCACCGTGGCTATAAATACTCCGCTCGACCTCTCTCCCGCTCAAGCTTCTCAAACCCTAGCGCCTCCGCTACTTCATCGTCGCCGGTGAGGAAGAGCTTCACTGCCTCGACCTCGTCACCGTCGTACTCGCGCCGGCCGCAGAAATCTTCACTCCGCCGACGCCGTAGCCGTCTTCCTCCGCCGAGTTAGGGCGTGGAAGATCTGCACAGACGAACTTCACTTCTCCACCTCACAGTTCGTCGTGTTCTTTGTTCAGGGTAATTAAAAGTTACTTTTACTGCCCTCTTTGATTCAAATGATTTTTGCAAAATCTTCAAAGGTGTTTTTCTTCAAATCCTCACACACTAAACACTTCACATATCATCTATTCTTGATTCATTTATCTAAGCATCATTTTTCTTGAAGATTCCTCAATTGTGTGGATCTTCGATCTATACAACTCTGGAACCTAAGACAACGAATGCTTAGTGAAATTCTTCAAGACTCATCTAGTCAAATTCCTCAAACTTGTTCTTTTTACAAAACCTTCTGAGAACGCATATGACCTCTCCAAAATTCCTCGCAACTATACTCTGTTCACAGGTACTCATGTCCGCTGCTGAATCACTAGGTTCTCATCAACTTAACTCAGTTGCAGCGTTCCTCGAAGAAAAGTTGCATACTTCTTCAGAGAATTCAATTGTTCAAATTCCTCAACTGAAGAAAATGGCTGATGGAAAGAAGCCACAGAAAGGAGGAAAGAGGCCTGCAATCAATACTGCGTTTGAAATCCCTGATGATATATACAAGGACTATTGCACACCTGATGAGGCCAAGTTTGGAAAAGAGGATAAAAATCAGCGCAAGGTGCGCATCCAAAGGATAGAAAGGAGATGGGCAAGGGAGTGGAGGGAGTACAGGTATGTAACTCCCAAGTACATGAAGAAATTCGCACTCAATCCTCCATGCCCAAGACCTCCATTGGCACCTGGCCAAGAAGCAGATCCCACCAGCCTCAAGCACGGTGAGGATTATCCTGATGAATGGGCCAAGCGCCAGGCCAAGCTGGCTAGACAAGCCAGAGAAGCAGTGAGGAAATTCAATGAAGACTCTGCTGCTGCTGCTGCTGCCGCTGAGGCCCCTGTCAAGCCGAAGAAATCCATGGCAAAGAAGCCTGCGCACAAGTCAAGTGCTTCACCTTCAATGCCCTCAAGGCCAAGTTCCTCATCAATGCCCTCACGGCTAGAATCCTCAAAGCCCTCATGGCCAATTCCTCACGCTGCTCCTCCTCCTCCAAAGTCCTCAGCTCCTCCTCCAAAGTCCTCAGCTGCTCCGACAAAGTCCTCAGCACCTATGCATCTTGCCACGTGCCAAAGGACTACAGGCATCTCTATTGCCTCAGGAGCTTCTGCTAGTTCCTCAGCTGCACCAAATTCTTCAACGGGACCCTCTCTGCTGAAGACAAAGGCCACTCCTGGACGAGGCTCTCGCCCAAGTCCTCACAAGAAGCAGGTAACCTTCCAAGTGCCGTCTGAAGAAGACGAAGCTGATGATGATGAACTTGCAGAGATCATCAGAGATAGGCAAGTCAGGGCCGCTAGAGCCAAGGGCACAAATGTGCCTCTGCTTTTGGATCCAAAGTTGATCCTCGACTACATTGATCTCTGGCACAAGGACCCAAATACTCCTATGCCTGACTTCAAGCTTTCTCCTGGTCAAAATCATATGCTGACTGCCTTCATCCAAGAACAAAAATGGAAATATGAGAAGGCTAGGCAGATCAAGAAAGCGTAGTACAGGAAAGAAAAATTCCTGAAGAAGAACGTTATCTCTATGACAACTGATGATATTGTGAAAATCCAGTCTAAAATCAAAGTCCTCAGCGATGATTTCAATGCTTACTATGCAGATTGGCAAGGAGCCAAGGTCAGGTTTGTTAAACTGACTGAGAAGTTCACCTCCAATGTTGTAGCCCCATCGCAACAAGAAATTCCTCAGGCTGAAGCATCTGCTCAGCCGACTGAAGAACATGCTAGCACCACTGATGACATTCAGGCTGCTAAAGAAAATGTGAGTTCCAGGGCTGATGACTGCATTCCAGCCGCTGATGAAATTGCCAGGGCATCCACTAGTGGTGTGCCTGAAGAAAATGAAGAGGTCAGGGCAACTGCATCAGTTGTGCCTGAAGAAAATCAACCACATTCCTCTGCTCCTCCTGCGCCTACTCCAAATCCAATCCTTCCATCTGCATTAGATGTGAAGAAGACCAAGGCTGCAGAGCGTGCAGCAGTGAAGAAAAGGAAAGCATCAGCTCCTTCAGATTCTTCAGCTCCGAAGAAAATGAAGTCCATGACCATCTCATTTGCAAACCCCATTGATGCTGTTCCTATCTCAACCATGCCATCAAAGGAAATCGTCCCTTTTGATGAAGAATATGTGATCCCTAGCGGATCTGATGAAGAAAATCCTTCTGCTGCTTCATCAGAGCAATTGGATGAAGAAATTGAAGTGGATGAAATCCCTTCAACTCCAGCTGTTTCCTCGCCTATGCCTTAGTTTACTGCTGAAGTGGCCGGCGTTGAAGAAATGGAAGATGAAGATGTGGACATTGGTTGTACCACACCTGTGCTGAATGATGACTTTTGGGAAAGTCAGCACCCTAACTCTCCACTCTTCACACCATTGCAACAAATTCCTCAGTCCCCAGCAACCACAGTTCAAATGGGATCTGATGAACCTCATGCCACACCGTCTGTCCATGAAGAAATTCCATCCACTAGTGCCGAAGAAAATGAAAATGAAGAATTGAAGACCCAGGCTGTCACTGGAGTAGAAGCTGAAATTCCTAAGCATGAAGAACTTGAGATTGCGATTCCTGAGGTCATAATGCAATTGACTGATACTCCTCAGCCTAAACCAAAGGATCCATTCTCAAAGAAGCAGCAATTCAAGGCTGATGATTTCTTTGGCGAGCACGTGTTCTTCACTGACTACAATCCCTATGATTCTGCTCGTCTTAGAAGGAAGCGCTTCTGGACCGCCAACCAGGCCAACTTCTATTCTTCACTGCTTTTCAATAAGGACAAAGTCTTCGACCACGAGCATATTCCTCATGTGGACATGGAATCACTGCCATGCTTCTCACCTGTCCTCAGTGTGCTTCATGACAAATGCCTCCTCAACTTTTGCACAGACATAGTTGATTGGAATGAAGAGCTCATTCTTCAATTTTACGCAACTTTGCACATCACAGGAGATGCTGACAATGTGAACTCCTGGGTTTTGGACTGGATGACCAAAAACACTCACTACAAGGCATCGACCACTGAATTACTTCAAGCCCTGCCCATCAGTCCCCCACCTGAAGGAGCTCGTTGCATGTACCAAGAGCCTGAGCTTACTGATCACTATATGCAAGTGCTGATGAAGCCATTGAAGCCCGGTCAAGCCTCAAGGACAAAATTCCTCGTGAAGGAATTGCAGTATGTACCAAGGACAGTCTATCGCATTCTGACGAAGACTATGAGTCCAATCAAAGGCCACGACTCATCTGATGAGGAAATTGTTGGCATCATGAAGAATCTGGTATTCAACATCATTCATGGCATTCCTGTCAATTATCACGATTTCTTCATGAGGACTCTGGCAAATGTTGCACTTTCACCATTTGAGCTGAAGCCTTATGCACCCTGGATCATGAGATTCCTCAGGACAAGGTCTTCACTCAACTACAAAGCTGATTTTCAGAATCACCTCAGCTACTTGCCCCCGATTGAAGTCCTCAAGTGGACCTATTCCTCAGCTGATGAAAAGGGCAAGGCACCATCTGTTATTGATGAAGGCATTCGTCCATTGGATGGTCAGTTTCGCAAAGCTGCATCTTATTCCACCAATGATGACTCTGCCACTCATGATTCTGCTGCCCATGCCTCCAAGCCAAATCCTCAAGCTACTGCTCCTCATGTGATGACTGATCGTGAACTTCTGCTAAGTCTTCACCAGAAGGTGGATCGAAACCACAAATGGGTTAAGCGTCAGTTTGGTTCAATTCTTCACAACATGACTGCTACACATAATGCAGTGAAGAAAAACCATTACTACCTCCATGAAGTCTTCGATCGCACCTGGGCTATTCTGTCACATGTATATGGTGAAGAAGATCTGAAGAACATGGGTCTCAAGGAAGATTTTGACTGGTCTGCACCTCCACCGAAGAAATACAAGAAGGTCAAAGTTCCTTCCTTGGTGGCCAGCTCATATTCTTCATCGCGCGACACCGATGAGCATGAAGACTTGGACGACACTGCGACAGGCCCTACTACGACAAACGACCCCAACAACGCTGGCGCTCCTTCATCAACTTGATATTCTTCAGGGGCATTAGTCCTCATTTTCGATCCTTTTGGTCATTCGATGACAAAGGAGGAGAAATTTGAGCTAGTCTTCAAGCGGGTCTATCTATATGGGCGTTTTTTTTCTTAAGTTACAACTCTCGTTCTTTTGATGACTTTGCTGGATCGAGTTGTAAACTTAAACTCTATGGTGACCTGATACTTTTGCTGTAGTTTTTCTGCATGCTTATTCCTTGTTAATGTTAATGCACGCATGCTGAATTACATCAGTCACCATATTTCATGACGCATTTCAAATTCTTCATATTATATGTCAAATGTGTGTATGAATTACAAGATATAGGGGGAGATCTCCATGATTCAACTCTTCAAGTGTGCATTGCTTCGAAAGCAAATTCCTCACTATGCACATCTTCAGGGGGACTTCTTCTATATCTTGCAATCAAATTCCTCAATACAGTATTTACACTTCATATGTTTATCCCCATTGAAAACTGAACATATATTGTCATCAATCACCAAAAAGGGGGAGATTGTAAGTGCATCTAGTGCCCCTTAGTGATTTTCGTGTATTGAAGACTTATAGGTTAAGGGACTAATACGTTTGTGAGTGTTACACAGGACTATAAGTCTATGAGGAGTTTGATATTTACAGAGAAAGTCGACCCCTAAAAATGAAGTTCTTCAACTGAAGACTTTGGATTTCTGAAGACTTTGAAAGTGAAGAAATTGGTGTGACCTTGAAGACTTGGTATTCATTCGAGGAACATGAAGCATGAAGACTTTTGTTTTCGTAGTTTCATTTTCTCTTTCTTGAGTCATAGGAAACACCGTACTGTTAAAGGGGGTCGAGGAAATACTAAGGAAACATTTCCATGTGATGCTCAACTCAAAATCCTACACCTACCAATCCCTTCGAGTGAAGCCATTGGAAATCTCATACAGTTCAGTCATATTCTTCAGTGACAGGGACGAAGTTCTTCTGGTCTCTGAGGAATTTGTTCTGACTGAGGAGTTAGGAATTCGCCAGTGCGGATTACCTACATAGTGAGGAACATGATAGCCCTGAGGAATTTGATACTCAAATATCCGACCATTGCTGTGCTACGTGCCAGCTGTCCCAAAATATCTACCCACCTAACGGTCATATCATTGAAGGGCATTTACGTCTTATCATGTCGGGCTGCTCCCTAGGCTATAAATAGTCGCCCCTACAACCACTAGCTGGTTGGCTGCTCCGAGAGAAACTGACACTTGTCATTTGAGAGCATCCCATCCTCCGAGGACTTTGAGCGAAAATCATCGAGTGAGGAAAACCCAAACCCAAACACCTACAAACCCAAAGTGATTGAGCATCACTGAAGAGATTGATCCTGCGTGGATCCGACGCTTGTTACCTTTGAACACTGTGCTTCTTCCAGACGGTTAGGCGTCATGGTCTAGAGCATCCAAGAGGAATTGTGGATGGCCGAGTGACCGAGTTTGTGAAGGTTCGGAAGTCACCTGAAGACTTACCACGAGTGATTGGGCGAGGTCTGTGTGACCTTAGCTCAAGGAGAATACGGTGAGGACTGTGTGTCCTCAGGTTTAAATACCTAGCCGCTCCAACCAGATGTACAACTGAGACATCAGTTGGAACTGGTCTACCAAATCATTGTATTCACCAAGCCTACTGGTTCTATTTCCTCAACTCTTTCATTTCCTCATAACTGTGTTGTGCGCTTGTTCATATCTGTGTTTGAAGACTTTGACTGAAGACTTTCTCAATTTCCTCAGTTCAATTTCTTCAGTCTGTTTGTCTTCATCCTGTGTTATCCTGTGATTACGCTTTCTGTACTCTGTGCTTGTCTTCATTTCATCATGATGACCATGCTTGTGTTATGTTATGTTTACTTTTGAGTACTTATTCCGCTGCAAGTAGTTCTTCGCTAAGGAATTTCCTTACCGGCAAATTCCTCAGTGAAGAATTCATAAAATCGCCTATTCACCCCCCTCTAGTCGATATAACGCACTTTCAATATCATTAGACATCCCAGCTCCACATACATCTACGTCGTGCGTTTGATGCCTCCTAGCAATTTCTCTGTCCAAGCTTTGAGAGTTTTGACTACAACGGTTGCTGATCGCCACCTGCTGCTGGGTAAGAACTGGTTAGAATTTGAGATTCGCTTGACGGATTTGTGACACACCACCACCACTTCCTAGTAGTCTGTAGGATCATATTCTTATGTGTTTCTATTGCTGCTAACCATGGCAGGATCACAAGCCGATGAGACTGATTGGGAGAACATGATGAGCAAACAGCTACATGATAAATTTCAGCAAATGATGAGTGGGCAGGTGCAAGATGTGCTAAACAGATTTGAAGAGGCCATGGAGAAGATAGATGGCATTGAGAAGACATTCGAAAGAAAGTTCGATAACAAGTTTAATGAATTGCTCACGCGTCTTCCACAACCACAGCCGGCTGCACCTGTCGCACCTCTACAACAACAACAACGTCGCCTTCCAAATCAAGTAGACGAGCACTGCGCGTTTCCCTTGAGCTTGGTCAAAATTCTGGTGCCGCTGCACCTACTGTTGATGCTTCTTTGGCTCCTGCTGCTACCGCTGAGGAGGACGTTTACGAGGGCGATTACGAGGACGAGATTGATCAAAATCAGCACTATGTGCAACCACCAGCACCACCACTAGGTCGTCCTCATGCTTATAATCGTAATGGTAGGTTGCACCACCACCTCACGTACGAGATTATGACCATGTTCCTAAACTCACCACCACTAGGTCGTCCTCATGCTTATAATCGTAATGGTAGGTTGCACCACCACCTCAGGTACGAGATTATGACCATGTTCCTAAACTGAAATTGAATATTCAAGCATTTGAGGGTTGATACATTCCTGATGTCTATCTTACTTGGGAGTTAGAAACTGAAGAACGCTTCACATGCTTACAATATCCTGAGGATAGACGTGTTGCTGCTGTTGTTTGTGAATTCTCTAGCTTTGCTTCTGTTTGGTGGTCTGAACATTGTAGATTATATCCTATTCCAACTACTTGGGCTGCTTCGAAAACTGCTATGCGTACTCGTTGGGTTCCACCATATTATCAATGTGAATTGCTTCAAAAATTGCAGCGTTTAAGACAAGGAAAAAATTCTGTAGAGGAATATTATCAGGAATTGCAAACTGGTATGATTAGATGTGGTTTTGTTGAGGATAACGAAACTATGCTTGCACGTTTTATGGGTGGATTAAATAAAGAGATTTAGACCATTTTAGAGCATAAGGAATATAATGATATCACTCGTTTATTCCATCTTGCTTGCAAAGCTGAATGTGAAGTGCAGGATTGACAAGCATTGGCGCGGACTAACTTTTCTGCAGGTCGACCTTCACCATTGACACCGCGTGCATCTTCTACTTCGACACGTTCTACTACACCGGCACCTCGGTCAGCTGCCACCTCCAACCGTGATACAAGAAAGCAGGCACAACCGCCACTATGTGCCAAGAGCACACCTTCTAGGCCTGCACAGAGCTCTTCTACATCCATGGCATCAACAGGGCAAACACATGATATTATTTGTCGTCGTTGCAAGGGTGGAGGTCATTATGCGAGAGAATGTCCATCTAAGCGTGTGATGATTGTTACTGAGGATGGTGGCTATGAGTCTACTAGTGACTATGATGAGGAGACTTTGGCTCTTATTACAAATGAAGAACATGGTGGAGATGATTCTGATCATGAGACGCAATACATGGCTGCTGAAGATGCTGACAGGTATGAATGTTTAGTTGCTCAACGTGTTTTGAGTGTGCAGGTTACACAAGCTGAGCAAAATCAAAGGCATAATTTGTTCCATACAAAGGGAGTTGTGAAGGAATGTTCTGCTCGCGTCATCATAGATGGAGGGAGCTGCAACAACTTGGCTAGCATGGAGATGGTGGAGAAGCTATCTCTCACCACAAGACCACATCCATATCCTTACCTTATCCAATGGTTCAATAACAACGGCAAGGTTAAGGTAACACGTACTGTTCATGTGCATTTTAGTATCTCTACATATGCTGATTATGTTGATTGTGATGCGGTACCCATGCAAGCATGTTCCTTATTACTTGGTAGACCCTGGCAATTTGATAAAAATTCTGTACACCATGGTAGAAACAATCAGTATACTCTTGTTCATAAGGATAAACATATTACTTTGCTTCCTATGACTCCTGATTCCATTAAAGATGATATTAATAGAGCTAATAAAGTAAAATAGGAGCCAAACAAGAGTGAAAATCAGATTGTGGCAAAAGAATTTGAGCAACAAATGAAGCCTAATAATAAACCATCTAGTGTTGCTTCTGAAATTAAATTGAAAAGTGCATGTTTACTTGCCACCAAATCTAATATTGATGATCTCAATTTCAGCAAATTTGTTTGCTATGCTTTTTTGTGCAAAGAGGCATTATTTTCATTTGAGGACGTGCCTTCCTCTTTGCCTCCTGCTGTTACTAACATTTTGCAGGAGTTCGCTGATGTCTTTCCACAAGACGTGCCACCGGGATTACCACCTATTCGAGGGATTGAGCATCAGATTGACTTAATTCCCGGTGCTTCGCTACCCAACCGTGCACCATACCGTACCAATCCAGAAGAGACGAAGGAGATTATGGGTCAAGTCCAGGAGCTGCTCGACAAAGGTTATATACGCGAATCCCTTAGTCATTGTGATGTTCCTATTATTCTAGTGCCGAAAAAGGATGGTACATCGCGTATGTGTGTTGATTGTAGAGGCATTAATAATATTACTATTCGTTATTGTCATCCTATTCCTAGGCTAGATGATATGCTTGATGAATTGAGTGGCTCTACAATATTCTCCAAAGTTGATTTGCGTAGTGGATACCATCAAATTCGTATGAAATTGGGAGATGAATGGAAAACGGCATTTAAAACTAAGTTTGGTTTTTATGAGTTGTTAGTCATGCCTTTGGGGTTAACTAATGCACCTAGTACTTTCATGAGATTAATGAACGGAGTTTTATGTGCTTTCATTGGACGATTTGTGGTAGTCTATTTTGATGATATACTAATTTATAGAAAATCTTTGGAGGAACATTTGAAACATTTACGTGCTGTTTTTATTGCTCTACATGATGCACGTTTGTTTGGTAACCTTGAGAAGTGCACCTTTTGCACCGACCGAGTATCTTTTCTTGGCTATGTTGTTACTCCACAGGGAATTGAAGTTGATAAAGCCAAGATTGAGGCTATTGAGAGTTGGCCGTAGCCCAAAACGGTCACACAAGTGAGGAGTTTCCTTGGCCTCACTGGTTTCTATAGGCGTTTTGTGAGAGATTTCAGCGCCATTGCTGCACCTCTCAATGAGCTTACAAAGAAGGATGTGCCTTTTGTTTGGGGTACCGCACAGGAAGAAGCCTTCACGGTATTGAAAGATAAGTTGACACATGCTCCTTTACTCCAACTTCCTGATTTTAATAAGACTTTTTAGCTTGAATGTGATGCTAGTGGAATTGGATTAGGAGGTGTGTTATTACAAGATGGCAAACCTGTTGCATACTTTTCTGAAAAATTTAGTGGGCCTAGTCTGAACTATTCTACTTATGATAAAGAATTATATGCTCTTGTTCGGACCTTAGAAACATGGCAACATTATTTATGGCCCAAGGAATTTGTTATATATTCTGATCATGAATCTTTGAAACACATTAAAAGTCAAGCAAAACTGAACCGTAGACATGCTAAATGGGTTGAATTCATTGAGACTTTCCCTTATGTCATTAAACACAAGAAGGGTAAAGAAAATGTTATTGCTGATGCATTGTCTCATCGTTATACTATGCTTTCAACTCTTGACTTTAAAATATTGGGTTTGGAGACCATCAAAGATCAATATGTGCATGATGCTGAATTTAAAGATGTATTGCAAAATTGTAAGGAAGGGAGAACATGGAACAAGTTCGTCGTTAATGATGGATTTGTGTTTCGTGCTAACAAGCTATGCATTCCAGCTAGCTCTGTTCATCTTTTGTTGTTGCAGGAGGCGCATGGAGGAGGATTAATTGGACACTTTGGCATGAATAAGATGGAGTATATACTTGCTACACTTTTCTTTTGTCCAAAGATGAGACGGGATGTTGAGCGTTTTGTTGCTCGCTGCACTACATGTCAAAAAGCTAAGTCACGACTAAATCCTCATGGTTTATATATGCCTTTGCCTGTACCTAGTGTTCCTTGGGAGGATATATCTATGCACTTTGTTTTTAGGTTTACCTCGAACAAAGAAGGGGAGGGATAGCATATTTGTTGTCGTGGATAGGTTCTCGAAAATGGCACACTTTATACCATGTCATAAAAGCGATGATGTTGTTAATGTTGTTGATTTGTTCTTTCGTGAAATTATTCGCTTGCATGGTGTGCCAAATACTATTGTTTCAGATCGTGATACTAAATTTCTTAGCCACTTTTGGAGATCTTTATGGGCTAAGTTGGGGACCAAACTGCTTTTTAGTACTACATGTCACCCTAAATTGATGGACAAACTGAAGTAGTCAATAGAACATTGTCTACTATGCTTAGGGCTGTTTTGAAGAATAACAAGAAAATGTGGGAAGAATGCTTCCCTCATATTGAATTTTCTTATAATCGTTCATTGCATTCTACTACTAAGATGTGCCCTTTTGAAATTGTGTATGGTTTCCTTCCTCGTGCACCTATTTATTTGTTGCCTCCTCCATCTTCGGAGAAGGTTAATCTTGATGCTAAACAACATGCTGAATTGATCTTAAAAATGCATGAGTTAACTACGGAGAATATTGAGCGTATGAATGCTAAATATAAACTTGCTGGAGATAAGGGTAGAAAACGTGTTGTCTTTGCGCCTGGAGATCTTGTTTCGTTACATTTGCGTAAGGATAGATTTCCTGATTTGTGCAAATCAAAGCTAATGCCACGTGCTGATGGTCCTTTTAAGGTGTTAGATAAAATAAATGATAATGCATATAAACTTGAGCTGCCTGCAGATTTTGGGGTTAGTCCCACTTTTAACATTGCATAGTTGAAGCCTTATTTTGGCGAGGAAGATGAGCTTCCGTCGTGGACGACTTCATTTCAAGAAGGGGAGGATGATGAGGACATCAATACCATTGTTACACTCACATCCCCTACTGCTATACATACTGGACCAATTACTAGAGCTTGCGCACGCTAATTAAATTATCAGGTACTTTCATTTCTTGGTAATGATTCTAATGTTCATGAGAATATGATGCTGCCTAAATTGGATACATTTGTTTTGCTTACAAATGAAGGGTCTGACATTGATAAGAGGGATAAACACTGGAGCAAGACCAAGCATGGAGATACAAGGGGAACAAGAACGGAGTTACAAGTGATGATTTCAGGACTTTGAAGCCACCATAAGGAGTGCATGAAGCCTTGGACAAAATATACAAGACGCCACTTCATAAATTTCGTCCAGAGGCTATTCTAGGTGCTGCGTCACCATATTATTGGGCCAGGCCCATGTAATTTCGAAATACTTAAGTATATGCTTTTTTAGAGTCCGTATGTGTGGGGAAACAAGAGTTAGGGTTGGTTTCGGACCCCTCCTCCAAGGGCCACGAAATTCCCCCCTCTTCCTCCATATATACAGCCCTTAGGGCGTCGTTTAGACTTTGGGTTTTGTTTAGATTAAAAGTTCGCCATAGCTGTAACTTCGCGTACTTCGTTTGTGTTCAAGGACCAGACCAAGACGTCACAGAACCCCACCTTCATTAATAAGGATTTCTTTTATATTCGCAATATCCTGATTGCAATATCAGTTTCTTGCTTGTTCTTCGTTTGCTCGTAGGAAATAGACCCTCATGGTCAGGTTGATCGTGCTCTGGTGTGGTCAATAACCCCTCGGAAGTTTGTTTAGCGATTGCTAAGGCGCGACGTCTTCACACGTTCGTAGTCGGATCGTCAAAGTCGACTCCCTCAAAAAACGATAGCTATCTCATCGAGACATTGGGACACCTTTGTTGGGAAATGCCGTAGGGTGCGTCGACTGCAAATTAAAATTTCCTACGCGCAGAACAACCAAGAACATGCTATGGGAGATGGATCACAGTTTGTTACCACTAGACGCGCAGTGCCGTGCAGCGGAAGAAGAGTTGGGGCAGCGCGTTAGCGTGGATCGTCTCCTTCTAGTCCGATCTCCCTCGAACAACCGGTCGTCGGATCCCTCGTACAGGTTCGCCGGAGTGGCACAAGTGCACACATGCAAACCCTAGTGACAGCGCCGAAGTGATCAACCGCATGAGTGTGCCGCACCCCACTTTATATAGGCATCCGTCGCGGGCTCAACACTTGGGCCTCGCACGGACCCTAAAGCCCATAAGTCTACTCGGCCACAATCCGAATACAGCTCGGATCACATCCGACTAGTGTCCCCGGATCAGACCTCGTAGGTTCCTTCCCTTAAGCGCGCGACCCCTTAGGTTCAAGCCGGCTTGGTCGCAGTTCGGATCACCTCCGAACTGCATAGTTGCTAGCGGCCTCTAGCAAGGCATGTCGAACACCAAGCAGACTATGAAGCTGGTTAGGCGAACCTGTACATCATACTTCCATTCCTTTTGCCACACGATATATGTTGTCGGGCTCAAGGCGAGTGTGTCATCCTTGTGCTAGCCCGACCTCTTTCTCGTTCCAGTGATGCGGACCACAAACCGGATTATCTCATAATCCTTGTTGCATGGCCATGCTTATCCCGGTCGGATCACATGAGGGGCCCAGAGTACATCTCTCCTGATCGGAGGGGCAAATCCCGTATTGCTCGACCATGTCTCGCAGCATGGGTCTGGACAAGCCTGAAACCTACCTTTGTAACTACCCAGTCACAGAGTAGTGTTTGGTCGGCCCAAAGCAAGTCTGTCACCATCCCGAGTAAATGTGCCAGCTCAGGTCTTAGGACATAGAATGTATGTTGTACTAGAGACTCACAGATGACATATTGCTGCGTCTCATCGTTGGGTCTGTCCGACTCGGACCTTATCTCGACTCGAATCCGACTATGTCAAATCCGACCAGATCCTTCCAAGTCTATATTATGCGGTTAGCATCCAATGCTCCATGGCTAGTGATACCAAGCCATCGACCATGTCATATGCTAGTCTTGTCGGCTGCGTGTCCACACAACCCTTTCGACTGGGGACCTTTTAGGACATTCATCATACAATGCATAGTCCCACAAATAAGTCACGTACTTGCTGATACACATCATTGATAATGTCCAAGGACTATCTTTATTGATAAACACACAGGAAATATCTCATACATGATTGCCTCTAGGGCATATCTCCAACAGTCTCCCACTTGCACTAGAGTCAATCAAATAGAAATTTAATGCCCATAGCTCTAACGCGCCCCTCGTGCTTGGGTTGTGGAAGCGGCTTAGTCAACGGATCTGCAACATTTGCATCCATGTGTATTTTGCATAACTCAACATCACCATTCTTTATGATCTTTCGTATCAGCTGATATTTCCGATCTATGTGTCTGGTCTTGTGGTGATTCCTCGGCTCCTTGGCTTGTGCGATGGCACCAGAATTATCACAATAAAGGTCCAACGGTTTTACCGAGGCTGGGAAAATACCAAGATCATCCAGAAAGTTTTGGATCCAAACACCTTCCTTTGCAGCTTCACAAGCCGCAATGTATTCGGCTCCTGTGGTAGAATTGGCCACCGTATCTTGCTTGGAACTCATCCAGCTCACTGCTCCTCCGTTCATGACGTACATGAATCCGGACTATGATCGACAATCATCTCTGTCAGTTTGGAAACTAGCATCGGCATAACCCCTTACGATGACCTCTTCCCGACCTCCATAAACTAGGAACATCTCTTTAGTCCTTTTCAGGTACTTCAAAATAGTCTTTACCGCTGCCCCGTGACTCTCACCTGGGTTGGCTTGGTATCTGCTTGTTAGGCTTATTGCAAAAGCAACATCTGGCCTTGTACATATCATGGCATACATGATGGATCTGATTGCCGAGGCATACGGAATCCTACTCATCCTGCTTCGCTCATCAGATGTCAAAGGACTCCGAGTCTCGCTTAGCCTTATACCATGTGAGAGTGGCAAGAACCCTTTCTTCGCCTCACTCATGTTGAACCGCTTCAACACTTTATCTATGTACGTGCTCTGGCTTAAGCCGAGCAGCCTCCTCGATCTATCTCTATAGATCTTAATGCCTAAAATGTATATTGCCTCACCAACGTCCTTCATCAAAAACTTGCCATTCAATGACTCCTTGACCGAGTTCAGCATCGAAACATCATTTCCGATCAGTAGTATGTCATCCACATACAAGATCAAAAACACTATCGAGCTCCCACTTAACTTCTTGTATAAACAAGAGTCCTCTTCGCTTTTGATGAAACCGAGACCAGTGACGACCTCATCAAAACGAATGTGCCAGCTCCGAGATGCTTGCCTCAACCCATAAATGGATCTCTTGAGCTTGCATACCTTACTAGTGCTAGTCGGAGCGACAAAACCCTCGGGTTGTATCATATACACGTCCTCGGTTAAATTTCCGTGAAGGAAAGACGTCTTGACATCCATCTGCCATATCTCATAATCAAAATATGCAGCTATAGCTTACGATCCTCACCGACTTCAGCAATGCTACCAGCGAGTAAGTCTCGTCATAGTCAATTCCTTGAACTTGTCCATAACCCTTAGCGACAAGCCGAGCTTTGTGGATCTGAACATTTCCATCCACATTGGTTTTCTTCTTAAAGACCCATTTGCAACCTATGGCTGTTACACCAGGCGCCGGATCAACCAAGTCCCAGACTTGATTCTCATCCATGGACTTTAACTCGGATCTCATGGCCTCTAGCCATGCCTCGGAATCTGGGCTCACCATCACTTGCGCATAGTAGCCGACTCGTCATTTTCTAGCAACAATACATCGCACACTCTGCACAATCTCTCCGACCTCCGTGGTTCCGGTGCTGCTTCCACTACGGGTTCCCTGACTGACTCCGGTATGATCTCATCACCAGCCGAGCCATCCCCGAGTAGTCCTCGAATTTCTTTGAGTCGGACCATCCTCCCACTGGCCTCCCAATTGAGAAACACTTTCTCAAGGAAAACCCCGTTCCGAGCAACAAACACTTTGTTCTCTTCGCGGTTGTAGAAGTTGTATCCCAAGGTTTCCCTTGGATATCCCACAAATATGCATTTATCCGACTTGGGTGTAAGCTTGTGTGACATGAGTCGCTTGACAAATGCTTCACAGCCCCAAATCTTTAGAAAAGACAAACTGGGAGTCTTCCCGGTCCACATCTCATGTGGTGTCTTATCTACGGATTTTGATGGTACCCTGTTAAGTGTGAAAGCTGCAGTTTCTAGAGCGTATCCCCAGAATGACAAGGGTAAATCTGATTTGCTCATCATAGACCGGACCATGTCAAACAAGGTCCTATTCCTCCGTTCCGACACGCTGTTTCTCTGTGGCGTACCCGGAGGTGTGAGCTGAGGTACTATACCTCGGCTTTTCAGATGATCATGAAACTCCTGGCTCATGTACTCACCTCCACGATCAGATCGTAGAAGCTTTATAGTCTTGCCAAGCTGATTCTCAACCTCGTTCTGAAACTCCTTGAAATTTTCAAAAGTTTCCGACTTGTGCCACATCAAATAGATATATCCATATCTACTCAAGTCGTCAGTAAAAGTCACGAAGTACTGATAGCCTCCTCTAGCGGTTGTGCTCATTGGACCACACACATCGCTGTGTATAAGCTCCAACAGCTCGGACGCTCTCTCACAACTCTTTGCGAAAGGAGACTTAGTCATCTTGCTGAGCAAGCATGATTCACATGTCTCGAACGACCCAAAGTCGGACGAAGTTAGGAGCCCATCATCATGGAGCTTCTTCATGCGTTTTGGACTAATGTGTCCAAGCCGGCAATGCCGGAAGTATGTTGGATTTATCTCATTAGACTTATGCCTCTTGACATTCACGTTATAGACCGGTTCCCGTTCTAGATTCAATATAAATAGCCCATCAACAATGGGTGCATAGCCGTGGAACATACCATTCAAATAAAACGAACAACCATTGTCCTTTAAATTGAATTCATAACCCTGACTCATCAAACATGGGGCAGAAATAATGTTCCGACTAAGTGCAGGAATGTAATAACAATTATTGAATTCCAAAATGAATCTGGAAGGAAGCTGGAGCTGCATCGTGCCGATCTCCAACGCAGCAACTCTTGCTTTGTTGCTGACCCTGATGTCAATCTCCCCTTCTGCCACACACCTAGTTCTTACCAGCCCCTACATCGAGTTGCAAATATGAACAACCGATCCGATATCAAATACCCAAGAGCTACTAGGTATGTCAGCAAGGTAAATGTCTATAACATATGCAACAAGTGTACCTTTGCCTGAAGAAGCATTTCCGGCCTTCTTGCCATGCTCTGCAAGCCACTTGCTACAATTCCTCTTCCAATGACCAATTTCCTTGCAATGGTAGCAAATGGTCTTTGAGTTCGGTCCAGACTTTGGCGCAGCAGCGGAGGTTACCGTCTCCGTGCCCTTTGCCTTAGCCTTCTTCTTAGACCAACTCTTCTTGAACTTAGCCAATTTTTGCACCATCAACACTTGATGCGTGCCTTTCTTAATATCCAGCTCTGCCACTTTGAGCATCCCATGCAATTCACTGAGCTTCTTATCCATGCCATGCATATGATAGTTCGAGATGAACGTCCCATAGCTTGGCATAAGAGAACCCAGAACTACATCAGTAGCCAACTGATCCAACAGCGGGAAGCCCAACCGATCCAAAGCTTGCATGTATCCGATCATTTTGATCACATGCGGGCTTAGTAGATCACCTTCCTCTAGCTTGCAATCCATCAAGGATCGCCAGACGTTGAACCTTTCGGTCCTAGCCTGTGTCTGAAACATGCTCTTGAGACTCTCGATCATATCGTAAGCCTCAACATTTTCGAAATGCTGTTGCAAATCGGGCTCCATACAAGCCAGCATTAGACATCTGATCTCCGTTGATTCATCAACGAGTTTCTGGTAGGCATTCTTAGTTGTGGCATCAGCATTATCGGCAGGTTCCTCCAGAAGTGGATCCTCTAGAACATGTTCCTTTTTATCATGCTTGAGAACAATTCTCATATTTCTATACCGGGTGGTAAAGTTTGTTCCATTCAGTTTATCCTTTTCCAGAATTGTTTTCAATGCAAAGTTGGGTTGAGAAGGTGGTGCCATTGATCTATAACAGAAAATATGCAATCACTAAGCAATGTGTTTATGTAGAGTAATTCAAGCCCTAAATATAAATACTCCCACTAAAGTTGCCACCCCTCCGCAAACTCTCAGTGATTCAGGATTCGACTAGCACATGCGACTAGTGAGCTTTAGCATCACTGCTAGACAACATGCCTATCCGGTAAGCAACTCCTTGCTAATCGTATCTCTATACGACTCCTGTCGGTCAGGAAGGTATCTCATACCCCGGCCCCAACCTTATTTGCCACAAGGCCCAAAACCGTTTTGATAGCCTTTTCAAGTCAACCTGATGCAGTGCATGTCCGTGTCCGACACGAACCCTTCAGTTCAAGGACACCTAGCAGCACCCCAATTTTATGAGCCCACTACTAGACGTATTTGACGTGCGAAGGTGCAACATCGGGAATGGAAAATTGCTTGATATTAATGAGGGATCTTTCTACCATTCTAACATGCATAGAAAACAAGAAGCATAATAATCACAAATAAACATATATTGTGAAATAGTATGGCTCCTTCACGGACGTTCTTCCAGGTCGGCTCTGACTCCGATGACCATCTAGGGACCCCATCTTGTTTGTCATGACGGGACGCCAAACCACCAATCTGATCTCTATAATCCAACTACTACAACTAGTAATAAATTTTACATAGAGTCACAAGTCGACACGCAGGTCGTTATACAATATAATGACAACACTTTCGCTCCTGTCGGCTGACAAACATGACACGCAGGCCATGTATAATTTACACACATGCATCACATACACATGAGCCATACTATTCACATCAAACCCTGCAAAATAAAGTTATGCATAGAATCGCATTCTACAGGTTTGAGTGATCATGTACGAAATACAAGGCGCTACGCACACGGTGGTCCCGCTAGCTGGTTAGCGGGTGGGGTTCGAAGGGGCAGCGCCCCTTGCAGGTGTGGGCAGCGCACGACATTTTCAGAAATCACAGATCACATCTGAACTCCGATCACGCCAAATTCTCTGATCTGACCGGTCTTATCGATCATCGCGAATCCGATACGGATTTACGTTTCACTGTTAACCCCGATGGCGGATGACCGACCGGTAGGGGTAGGTTGTGTCACGACCTCATCTACTCCAATCATCAGAAAACATAGCCACATCGATCCTCATGTGCAAATGATCTCATCAACCGTGCACACAGCCGATCTCATCAACGACAACAGATCTCATCTGCCGCCTCCACATATCTAATATGCATACGATCTGAATCCAAATCCTATAGCAGAGGCTCTGATACCACTGTCGGGAAATGCCATAGGGTGCGTCGACTGCAAATTAAAATTTCCTACGCGCAGAACAACCAAGAACATGCTATGGGAGATGGATCATAGTTCGTTACCACTAGACGTGCAGTGTCGTGCAGCGGAAGAAGAGTTGGGGCAGCGCGTTCGCGTCGATCGTCTCCTCCTAGTCCGATCTCCCTTGAACAGCTGGTCGTCGGATCCCTCGTACAGGTTTGTCGGAGCGGCACAAGTGCACCGCCTCTAACGGTATCCGCGCGTGCAGGAGGAACGTCGTGCGGCGGACTGCTAGGTCCGATCGCACAACCGGCGGCGAGTGCAGGTGTCTATTCGCAAGACATGCAAACCCTAGTGATAGCGCCAAAGCGATCAACCGCATGAGTGTGCCGCACCCCACTTTATATAGGCGTCCATCACGGGCTCAACACTTGGGCCTCGCACGGACCCTAAAGCCCATAAGTCTACTTGGCCACAATCTGAATACAGCTCGGATCACATCCGACCAGTGTCCCCGGATCAGACCTTGTAGGTTCCTTCCCTTAAGTGTGCGACCCCTTAGGTTCAAGCCGGCTTGGTCGCAGTTCGGATCACCTCCGAACTGCATAGTTGCTAGCGGCCTCTAGCAAGGCATGCCGAACACCAAGCAGACTATGAAGCTGGTTAGGCGAACCTGTACATCATAATTCCATTCCTTTTGCCGCATGATATATGTTGTCGGGCTCAAGGCGAGTGTGTCATCCTTGTGCTAGCCCGACCTCTTTCTCGTCCCAGTGATGCCGACCACAAACCGGATTATCTCATAATCCTTGTCGCATGGCCATGCTTATCCCGGTCGGATCACACGAGGGGCCCAGAGTACATCTCTCCTGATCGGAGGGGCAAATCCCATCTTGCTCGACCATGTCTCGCAGCATGGGTCTGGACAAGCCTGAAACCTACCTTTGTAACTACCTAGTCACGGAGTAGTGTTTGGTCGGCCCAAAGCAAGTCTGTCACCATCCTGAGTACATGTGCCAGCTCAGGTCTTAGGACATAGAACGTATGTTGTACTAGAGACTCACAGATGACATATCGCTGCGTCTCATCATTGGGTCTGTCCGACTCGGACCTTATCTCGACTCGAATCCAACTATGTCGAATCCGACCAAATCCTTCCAAGTCCATATTATCCGGTTAGCATCCAATGCTCCATGGCTAGTGAGACCAAGCCATCGACCGTGTCATGTGCTAGTCTAGTCGGCTGCGTGTCCACACAGCCCTTTCGACTCGGGACCTTTTAGGACAGTCATCATACAATGCATAGTACCACAAACAAGTCACGTACTTGCTGATACACATCATTGATAATGTCCAAGGACTATCTTTATTCATAAACACACAGGAAATATCATCATACATGACTGCCTCTAGGGCATATCTCCAACAACCTTCACCTCTATCAGGGCCTTAAAAGTGTAATGATAGTATATCTATAAAACTCCATAAGATCACATGTAGCCTCTGCCAAATGAAATATACAAAATACTGACGAAACTTCACACTTCTGCATGAAGGTCATACTTCCAAACATGCTCGACATCACCCATTGAAATTGAGTAATTCACGGGTGGGAGCAAGCATCAACTTTGAAGTATGCAATTTGGAAAGCTCTTAAACTAAACCATGGCATCTTGTTTTTTTCTAGAAAAACAACAGGAGCGCATCCGCATAGTTATTCATCTCCATATCAATAATAATTGGCAACCAAAAACCCGACAAATGATTTTTGTTCTAAAAACACACAACTCATTTTTGGAATGCATCAGTGCAAGCTGACATTTTTTCAGTTTTCAGAAGCAATCAAACTTGCTAATTAGTAGAATACTCATGTACTTACTGGGACCACACATATCCTAATATTAGTACTCATGTACTTACTACGGCCTACACTCAGCTCCTTGAGCGACCGGCCACAAAACAAGAAGTTGTACTGTTGAGCAGGAGGTCCTCGACCCTGTGACTCCTCCAGCAGGTTCCATTGTTTGCCACTGAAGCATAAAGCATGTCGCTGGAGTGGGACGCGTCCACTCGGCGACAACTTTAGAAATTGGTTCTATAGAAAAGATTTTTCATTAAATGGCCACAACTTTCAGTGGCTAATTGGAAGCAAAGCCATCTTATGAGTGGCTAATGGGTTAGGAAAGCTTTTGAAGAAAAAATGGAAGCAGAGGCTAGCTAGCACCTTCATGCACCCCACGGCGTGATCCTTGGAGTTCAACCTAGAAATGGGGCCGAAAGGCTCGCGCCGCTCTCGGCGACCATCGAGCGCCCTGCCCGGCGGCATTGCCTTGTCGTTGGCCCAGCGCCCGGCTCGCCGATAGGCTTCAGTTCAGGCTGGATTCATCAAAAACAGAAATGAAGCATGTGTTCTTTTTCTATTCTTGCAAATGAAGATCCTCTTCTATTCTGTTTGAACTTACTTGGCATAAAAATTAGTATTTGTTCTACTGTAAAAGAACATAAATGAAATGTCAGTATGGAAGTAAAGCTCATTATAAAAATAAAATTTGGTTCTAAATACATAGATATGAGTGTTGAGTGTACTAGTTTCACAAAGGTAATCATGGCAAGATCCTATAGGGAACTAAATGAACCTATTTTAGCAATAAAATAGGTGAACTTATATTAAGGGAAGAAACTGAACTGAATTGAACACAAAATTGAACTTATATGCGGTGGCAGAGGTGAACGGCCTGATCGCTGCATTGTCGCACGGCCTCGTGTGGCAGAGGTGAACGGCTTGTGGTGGTAAGGGTGAACTGCTTGAGCGTTGCGTCGTCAAACGGCCTTGTGTGGAGGCGGTGAATGGCCTGGACACTGTGCAAAGAGAGAGCCAAACACGAGGCCGTAGTGGCTGCCGGCGACAATGGGTTGCACGAGTAGGGCAGTGCCCAGATCGAACTTACGTGGAGATGGCCGCCAGCGGGAAGCAGGGCTTGCGCTACGGCTGGATGCGGGTCCCTTTTTTCCCATGCTCGCTCCACCACCTGATGGGGCGCGTCGATGTCTTCATACTGGATGACGTCGGAGGAAGGGCAGGAGCCAGGGGAAGACCTACAGAAAAATTAAAAGAGAAATTTTAAGGAGAAGAACATTACCAATTTGCAACCATTGAAGAATTAAGTTCCTATGGCTAGTAGCTATGCATGTTTTAAGTGAAATCTCAGTGAAAGTGATTTTGTACTCCCCATGTAGTAATACCTGGACTTGCTGTCACATGTGTTCTTTCTGTCACATGTGTTCTTTGTAGCAATACTGGACTGTTTTTATATATCTTTATAACAATACTGGACTATTTTATTGTTTTTTTGTATGGACTATTTGTATAATACATACTGTACCATAGTATATCCTATAGAAATTCTTCATCATAAAGGACCACAGGAGCCATTATTTGAAAAATGAAGATAGAACGGAAAATAGAATTTACCTTCAGTCTCGAGTCTAGACAACGAGCCTCTCAAGATCATGATCTGCAAGGAAAAGAATGGAGCAATATAGGTAAAAATATCATACAAATCAGATGAACTATCACATGCTATAGACTATTTTCTAATATGTGTACTGTTTGTATAATATATGAAGGATACAGTTCAAATTTCAATGAGACAAAAATCCAATATTTCTAATTTGCAACAAAGCATTTTTCCTGGGCAAGTGAAAATAGTGAGACATTGAACTCTCTATCTAACACACACCTGCCCTATTTTTCAAAACAGCTAGGAAATGTTGGAAATTTAATTTTGAATAAAATTATATTTATATGAAATTTTATTCGGTTGAATTTTATCAACTTAGGGAAAAAGATACATTTTTTAAAAATTGCATTTAGCCCAGAAAAATGTTCACTTTGTCCTAAATATTAGGAGAGGACGGTGAAAATTGTTTCTGGAATTTTAGGATTTTTATTTTATTTTATTTGGTATTTTCTTCGCGGTGAAATTTATTTATATAAAAAATCTCACCAGACTTCGGCTAGGAGTCCGGGTCGGAGCCAACCAGCCGGCGACCGCCTTTCCTGTGCGCCGCCCGTGTCCTCACCAGACTTCGGCTAGGAGTCCGGGTCGGAGCCGCCGCCGCTCGCCCTTGCTCCAAATCGGCACCCCCCGGGCCTTTAAAAGCTGACCCCGCCGCCCCCTCCTCCTCACAAATCGCCGGCGCCCCGAGCCGCCACCGCCCGCACCGTGCCGCCGCTGCCGCACTCCGAGCCAATTGCGTCGCGCCGCCGTTGTTGCCACTCGCGCCGCCATCGCCAACGGAGCCGCCTCCCTCGCCGGAGCCGCCGCCCCGCCTCGTGGTTGACCTCGCCGCCGTTGGACCGAACCGGTAAACCGTCGGTCTTCTCGGTTTTTTTGTTTGTAGGTTTAGATCGGTTCGTTTTTTAGTTAGTTTATATAATGAGCGTTCACCCGATTGGTTCTGTTAAAGAACGAATTTGTTCGTTAGTCTATGTTAGCGGCTGTTCGTCCGATAGATTTTTCTTTTTCAGTTTATTTTCGGCTAGGGACCTATCCGCGATTACTTTTCTTACAGATTAGTCCCTGATCTTTAAACCCTCACTACTTTTTGCTCGTTTATCCAAATCCAACGAAACCAATGCCAAAATTTTCGTCTTGTTTTCTTCTATCCAGATAAACAACTTGAATATGATTTTGAAAAATTAAAATATGGTTTCAAGCAGATTTGAATTTGAACTTTTTTTTATCGTAGTTTGTGTTTCGTAGCTCCGATTCGATTGATTCTTTTTGCAAATCGAAGCTCTTCACTTAAACTTTCTGTTTAGATCTCGTCTTTTTGTTTTACCTTTGCATCTTATGCGTGAGTGATTATGTATGCTATTGTTTGTTTACGATAGAGTTTCCGGAGTGCGAAGCGTGCTACTACGAATCTTTAGGGTTTTCCGATCGTCAGCAAGGCAAGTAACACTTTGATCATATCCCTTTATTACCCAGTTTTTATGCATTAGTTTCAAACCTCAAACATGCATGAGTAGGATTTGGTAACATGTGGGTGTGGGAAGTAGTTGTTGAGGTAGGAACCTATTGTCTTTTCTCAACCCTGGGATTATACGTTATGCTCATAGTGCTTTTCTATGCTAGTAGACGTGGATTGGTATGTGAGATTCATGAAAGATGTGAGAGTTATATTTTACTAAGGGAAAATTAAGTTGGCTACTTTAATACAAATCTGGGTGGATTTGTTGTGGGCACCTGGGGAATCTAGTGTTATCCTAGGAGATCCGGGGGTACCCGTGTGATCATCCTATGGAATGCCACCCAGGCTCAAAGGGATCATAAGATTATTCATTCTAGAAACTTCCGTGTGCAGCCACAAGCCATTATGGGCTCTGGCATAGTTGAGTAAGTTGTGGGAAACCTTTCCATGATGGGCTAGCAGATGTAGGGGATTGTAGGTGTACCGGCCTATCTATCGGTTAAGGGGATCTCTTCGGAAAGATTATGTCTCGATCATCCGCTTCTCAAACATCATGCAGTGCGAGAAATATAATGGAGGAGATCGAGTCTTGTGGGGAAAAGTGCGCAAACCTCTGCAGAGTGTACAAACTAATCATGGTTAGCCGTGTCCCCTATTATGGACATCTTGAGTATCTGGTACTTGAATTATTGATTTGATTTGATCTCATCCCACTACTTAATGAATATGTTGGGTTATTCATACTATTTTGGGATTTGAGTTGGGGGTACCTTCTCATTAATGACATAAACTTGATAGTTAAATAAAATCTATTCCTTTGTTGTAGAAAAAAATTTGCTTTATGCAAATATTAAACTTCGAGCCTCCACCAGCCATATATGCATGTAGTAATAGCTATTATTTGTTCATTGCTCTATAGTGTTATCTTGCCAGCATATTCCATGTGCTGACCTACACCGCTGCAACGTATCATGTTGCAGAATTTTCAGACGAAGAGTAAAGTGCGCATGGTCGTTGTCATGCACTCAGTTTTGACGTGGAGTTGGATGTGGACTCGTTTATCTACAATGCTTCCACAGTTATCTATTTTAGATGGCCTTCAGCCATATTATTGTAACAAGTACTCTATTTGAGACACTCGATGTAATAAGTGTGTAATTGAACTCTGTTATAAATCCTCGAGTACTGTGTGTGTCAGCAATACCGATCCAGGAATGACACTTAAGCACTGAGACTATGGCCCATTGGGATCGGGTCGCTACAAGATGGTATCAGAGCACACACTGACTGTAGGACGCGACCACTAGGAAAAGCCACATGATACTCTTCTCTACTCATTTCTAACTCTTCTCCATTTTTACTCTATAGATGGCGGACCCAAGGAACAAGTTCACACAACCGGATGACGACACCCCTTTCGGATGGCACTTGAAGGAAGTCACTAGGTACCTCAACATCGGCATACCAAGCTTCACCGGAACCTTCACCGCCACTTTACCAGAAGAGGAGCGCTGGACGATTCAAGTTCGTGCTCCAGGAAGGACTTTTGCACCAGTTACTGAGCCCATCGAGTTTTCCTTTGATGCACCAACCTAGAGTTTGGGAAAGAGCATGGCCGCCCACATCGCCATTAGACGCATAGGCGAGGTGTACAACAAGGATCTTAAGGACACCATCTACCAGATATGTGGACGCCGAGATGAGCAATGCGAGATGATTTGCACCAGGAAGGATAAATCTATTGCATCCTACATACAGGAGTTGAATCAGCACATTCATTGTTATGAGAACCAGATGTGCGCCAACATCATAGACACAAGAAGGTGATGACCCAAAACATGGAGCTGGAGGAAGAACTCAAAGCTACGCGCGATGGATATGAAGAGGAAATTGCTGTACTACTGGAGAAGAATTAAGACCTGAAGAAGAAGCTAGGAATATTCATGGGTGATCCCGAACCTGAAGAAGACATTCGTTCTGAAGACTACATCATACTAGACGACACAGACTCCGACCCCGATAGCGATGATGATTATGAAGACGAAGCTGGAGCAGATATTATGGAGTCTCCCACCGATCAAAATTTCTAGTCGATCACCCTATTGCCATTAGAAGTTCTTCCGTGTATATAGTAATAGTCCGCGAGATTTTGTAATGGTAGCTTAGATCGATTGTATGCATCTTGTTTGATATTGAGTGGTGTGGAATTAATATGTTTGTCTCATGTGCATATGGGTAGTGATTTCTCCTTAGACCCTATTCTATTCTGTTCTCACCCCTCTAAACCTATCAGATGCCTCCAAGACGTGACCCCGGATTCGTCTTCCCACTCGAGCTCACTCAGTTGATCCAACAGTAGAATGCTTTGATGTAGTTGCTAGTCCAGAACCAAGGCAACAACAACAACCCACCGCCACCACCCCCAGTTGACAACTTAGCCCGCTTTCTAAGGTTGAATCCGCCGGTGTTTTCTAGCAGCACCAAGCCGATTGTTGCTGATGACTGGCTCCGCAAGATTGGAAGGGAGCTGACCACAGCAGGATGCACAGATGCTGAGAGAGTGCACTTTGCCGTACATCAACTGGATGGACCAGCAGCCTCATGGTGAGAGAACTACACCGCCACTTTCCCCGTGGCCAATGTTACTTGGGATCAGTTTCAACAAGCCGTCCGCACTACACAGGTCTCATCTGGAGCCATGAGTATGAAGAAGCGTGAGTTCCGCAACTTACGCCAAGGGAACCATATCGTGGCGCAGTACGTGGATGAGTTCAGCAAGTTAGCACGCTACACCCCAAATGATGTGGCCACAGATGTCGCGAAGCAGGAGAAGTTTCTTGAGGGACTGAATGATGAACTGAGTATGCAGTTGATGGTGGCAACATTCACCAACTATCAAGAGCTGGTAGGCAGGGCCCTCTTGATTGAAGGCAAGAAGCAGCAGATAGAGAGCCGCAAATGGAAGTATGGAGAAGGGAAGTACAACTATGGAGCTCAGCAGAAGCCTCGCTATACCCAGTACTCGGGAGGACACTCATACCCATGGAGGACATTCTCATCCCGGAGGAAGTGGACACAACCACAGTGGCCCTAAGAATGGAAATGGGAATGGAAGTAACAACAGTCAGAGCCGTTCCAACCCCGCGACACCCGCCAAGAAGGATCTAAGTCATGTTACCTATTTCAAGTGCGGGAAGACTAGACACTACGCCAACGATTGTTCTGAGGCAAAGAATGGTAACCAAAATGGAAGCTCTGGAAAGAAGCCCAACCCTTTCACCAGAGGGCAGGTGAATCACGTCAACGTGGAGGAAGTTGAAGAGTAGCATGATGCAGTTATTGGTAAGTTTTTTATTAAGTCATTTACAGCTACTATCCTTTTTGACACTGGTGCATCGCATTTATACATATCAAGGGGATTTGCGGATAAGTTTAAATTGCCCACCGTAGCCCTTAAGACACCTATGTTAGCAAGCTCACCAGGAGCAGAGTATATGGCTAGCCGAGGATGTTTTCAGTTGCCATTGACCATAGGTAAGCATGTTTTCCCCTCCGACCTCATTATTCTGGAATCACAAGGGTTGGATGTGATACTAGGCATGGATTGACTATCGATGTACGGAGGAAATATCGATTGTACTAGTAAGTCAATTCTTCTCACCACCCAGAGGGAAAAAGGATCAAGTATGTGTCTAGGCATGCGCCAAGGAGGACTCAAGTAAATTCACTCTCGGGAGTTGTACAGGAGGAAGTGCCAGTTGTGAAGGATTATCCTGGTGTTTTCCCGAAGGAACTACCAGGCATGCCACCAGATCGAGACATAGAGTTTTTGATCGAACTGTTGGCAGGCACCGGACCAATATCAAAGAGACCGTATCGGATGCCCGCAAATGATCTGGAGGAAATTAAGAAGCAGATTAAGGAGTTATTGGAGAAAGGTTATATTCGACCAAGTTCATCACCATGGGGAGCCCCAGTGCTCTTAGTTGAGAAGAAGGATGGATCTTCGAGAATGGTTGTTGATTATCGTGCACTGAATGAGGTGACGATCAAGAACAAATACCCACTGCCGATGATCAATGATTTGTTTGACCAGCTGCAGGGATCTAAAGTATTCTCCAAGATCGATCTACGATTAGGATATCACCAGTTGAAGATCCGGGAACAAGATATACCTAAGACAGCCTTTACCACAAGGTATGGCCTATATGAGTACACGGTCATGTATTTTGGTTTGACTAATGCCCCTGCCTACTTTATGAGTATGATGAATAAGGTGTTCATGAAGTTCATGGATAAGTGTGTTGTGGTGTTCATTGATGATATATTAGTGTACTCGAAGAATGAAGAAGAACACAAGGAACATTTGCGTTTGGTTGTTGAGAAGCTCAGGGAACATCAGTTATATGCCAAGTTCGGCAAATGTGAGTTTTGGTTGAAGGAAGTTGGATTTCTTGGACATGTTATATCAGGAGAAGGTATAGCAGTAGACCCTTCCAAGGTTAAATCTGTCACCGAGTGGTTGGCACCCACTTCAGTTGGAGAGATACGCAGTTTCCTTGGACTTGCAGGATATTATCGGAGATTCATTGAGAATTTTTCCAAGATCGTGAAGCCCATCACGGAGTTATTGAAGAAGGACACCAAGTTTAAATGGACCGAGGAATGTGAGGCCAGTTTTCAGGAGTTGAAGAAACGTTTAGTTACAGCCCTAGTGCTAATTCTTCTGGATATACGCAAGGATTTCCAAGTATATTGCGACGCTTCTCGCAAGGGACTTGGAGGCGTACTTATGCAAGAAGGAAGAGTTGTTTCATATGCCTCACGTCAGCTTTGACCTCATGAGTTGAATTATGCCACGCATGATTTGGAGTTAGTAGCCGTAGTGCATGCACTCAAGACCTGGAGACATTTTCTCATTGGGAACCGTTGTGATGTATACACGGATCATAAGAGTTTGAAGTACATCTTCACGCAGAAGGAGTTGAACCTCAGGCAGACGAGATGGTTGGAGCTCATAAAGGATTATGACATGAAACTGCATTATCATCCAGGAAAGGCTAATGTTGTAGCAGACGCGTTGAGATGCAAGAGTTATGTTAATACTCTAATAACCGGAGGATTACCTCAGGAGTTAGCCGACGATCTCAGAGAACTTCGCTTGGAGATAGTTCCGAGAGGTTTTTTTGCAGCGTTAGAAGTTCAGTCCATGTTGTTGGGAAAGATTCAAGAAGCTCAAAAGACTAATAAGGAGATTGCGGAGATAAAGGAGAAGATGAGTAAAGGAAAGTCCAAAGGATTTCGTGAGGATGAACACGAAACTTTATGGTTTGAGGATCGTATTTATGTGCCCAATGACCCAGAGATCAGGAAGTTAATTCTTCAGGAAGCTCATGATTTGCCATACTCGATTCACCCAAGAAACACCAAGATGTATTTGGATTTGAAGGAACATTTCTGGTGGACGGGTATGAAGAAGGATATTGCCAAGTATGTAGCAGTACGTGACATATGTCAGAGAGTTAAGGCAGAGAATCAGAACCAGCTGGATTACTTCAGCCTTTGCCGATACCCGAATGGAAGTGGGATAAGCTTGGCATGGATTTCATCACCGGATTACCCAGGACACGATCAGGCTATGACTCCATCTGGGTAGTAGTGGATCACTTCACCAAAGTGGCTCACTTTATCCCCGTGAAAACCACTTATACAAGCGCGAAGTTGGCCAAGATATATATGACCAGGATCGTATGTCTGCATGGAGTTTCGAGGACCATCGCATCAGATAGAGGAACACAGTTTACCTCGAAGTTTTGGAATCAGTTGCATCAGACTTCGGGTACCAGGCTAGAGTTTAGTACATCCTTTCATCCGCAGACAGATGGATAGACCGAGAGAGTCAACCAGATTTTGGAGGACATGTTGAGAGCTTGTGCGCTAGATTATGGATCTAGTTGGGATGATAATTTGCCTTACGCAGAGTTCTCGGACAACAACAGCTACCAAGCTAGTTTGAAGATGGCCCCTTTCGAAGCCTTGTATGGAAGGAGGTGCAGGATACCGCTGATGTGGGATGAAGTTGGAGATCGACAATTGTTCGGGCCAGATTTAATCAGGGAATCTGAGGAGAAAGTCAAGTTGATTCGTGATAGACTGAAGGCAGCTCAGTCCAGGCAGAAGAGTTATGCCGACACTAAACGCAAGGAGGTAACCTATGAAGTCGGAGACAGAGCATATCTCCGTGTGTCACCACTTCGAGGAGTTAAACGATTTGGAGTCAAAGGAAAGTTAGCACCAAGATTTGTAGGACCATACCAAGTCTTGGAACGTATGGGTGAGGTTGCCTACAAGTTGGAGTTACCCAAAGGTTTGTGAGGAGTTCATGATGTGTTTCATGTTTCCCAGTTGAAGAAGGGCCATGCAGATATTTCCGATATTCCTTTGAGATATACAGTGCCCCTGGAAGCAATTCAGTTGGAGAGTGACCTGACCTATGAGGAGAAACCCGTCAAGATTCTCGAGTTTGCCAATCGAGTTACATGCAGCATGGTCATCAAGTTTTGTAAAGTTCAGTGGAGCCACCATACCGAGGAAGAAGCCACCTGGGAGCGAGAAGAAGACCTCCGAAAAGACCACCCACACCTTTTTGCTAGCCAACCCGAATCTCGAGGGCGAGATTCATCTTAAGGGGGTAGGTTTGTAACATCCCAATTTTCAATTTGGATGTTAATCATTAGGTCATCATATGCATCCATGATTTGTGCATTTTTAATTTCATTTATTTGGACATTTTGATCCTAGAAGCCTTAAGCAACTCAAGGACCAATTGAGAGAGTTGGAGGTTTGCACAAAAATCCATTTTTGAATTTTTCAAAATCGGTAATTGGATCAAAGTGGTTTTATTCAAATTATATTTCCAATTATTTTAATTTAAATAAATGAGAGAAGATAATATGACTTCTTCAAAACAGCTAGGAAATGTTGAAATTTAATTTTGAATAAAGTTATATTTATTTGAATTTTATTCAATTTATTAGGTTGAATTTTATTAAATTAGGGAAAAAGATGCATTTAATAAAATTGCATTTAGCCCAGAAGAATGTTCACTTTGTCCTAAATATTAGGAGAGGACGATGAAAATTGTTTCTGGAATTTTAGGATTTTTATTTTATTTTATTTGGTATTTTCTTCGGGGCAAAATTTATTTATTAAAAAAATCTCACGCGTGCCGACTAGGCCGACCTAGCTGCCGACCGCCTTCCCCGCGCGTCGCCCGTGTCCTCGCCGGACTTTGGCTAGGAACCCGAGTCGGAGCCTCCGCCGCTCGCCCCAGCTCCAAGTCGGCCACCCCCGGGCCTTTAAAAGCCGACCCGCCGCCCCCTCATCCTCACAAATCGCCGCCGCCCCGAGCCGCCACCGCCCCCACCACGCCGCCGCCGCCGCACTCCGAGCCGCCCGCGTCGCCCCGCCGCTCTTGCCGCTCCCGCCACCGCCCGCCGTCGCCTTCGGAGCCGCCTCGCTCGCCGGAGCCGCTGCCCCGCCTCTTCGTTGACCTCGCCGCCGTTTGACCGAACCGGTAAACCACCGGTCTTCTCGGTTTTTTTGGTTTATAGGTTTAGATCGGTTCGTTTTTTAGTTAGTTTATATAATATGCGTTCACCCGATTGGTTCTGTTAACGAATGAATTTGTTTGTTAGTCTCTGTTAGCGGACGTTCGTCCGATAGATTTTTCTTTTTCAGTTTATTTTCGGCCAGGTACCTATCCGCGATTAGTTTTCTTACAAATTAGTCCCTGATTTTTAAACCCTCACTACTTTTTGCTCGTTTATCCAAATCCAACGAAACCAATTCCAAAATCTCGTGTTGTTTTCTTCTGTCCAGATAAAGAACTTGAACATGATTTTGAAAATTTAAAATATGGTTTCAAGCAGATTTGAATTTGAACTTTTTTTTATCGTAGTTTGTGTTTCATAGCTCCGATTCGATTGATTCTTTTTACAAATCGAAGCTCTTCACTTGAACTTTCTGTTTAGATCTTTTCTTTTGGTTTTACCTTTGCATCTTATGCTTGAGTGCTTATGTATGCTATTGTTTGTTTACGTTAGAGTTTCCGGAGTGCGAAGCATGCTACTACGAATCTCTAGGGTTTTCCGATCGTCAGCAAGGCAAGTAACACTTTGATCATATCCCTTTATTTCCTAGTTTTTATGCATTAGTTTCAACCCTCAAACATTGCATGAGTAGGATTTGGTAACATGTGGGGGTGGGAAGTAGTTGTTGAGGTAGGAACCTATTGTCTTTTATCAACACTGGGATTATACGTTATGCTCATACTGCTTTGCTATGCTCGTAGACGTGGATTGGTATGTGAGATTCATGAAAGATGTGAGAGTTATATTTAACTAAGGGAAACTTAAGGTGGCTACTTTAATACAAATCTGGGTGGATTGGTTGTGGGCACCTGGGGAATCCAGTGTTGTCCTTGCAGATCCCGGGGTACTCGTGTGATCATCCTATGAAATGCCACCCGGGCTCAAAGGGATCATAAGATTATTCATGCTAGAAACTTCTGTGTGCAGCCACAAGCCATTATGGGCTCTGGCATAGTTGAGTAAGTTGTGGGAAACCTTTCCATGATGGGCTAGCAGATGTAGGGGATTGTAGGTGTACCGGCCTATCTATCGGTTAAGGGGACCTCTTCAGAAAGACTGTGTCTCGATAATCCGCTTCTCAAACATCATGCAGTGCGAGAAATACAACGGAGGAGATCGAGTCTTGTGGGGAAAAGTGCACAAACCTCTACAGAGTGTACAAACTAATCATGGTTAGTCGTGTCCCCTATTATGGACATCTTGAGTATCTGGTACTTGAATTATTGATTTGATCTCATCACATTACTTAATGAATATGTTGGGTTATCAATACTATTTTGGGATTTGAGTTGGGGGTATCTTCGGATTAATTACATAAACTTGACAGTTAAAAAATTGGCTTTATGCAAATATTAAACTTCGAGCCTCCACCAGCCATATATGCATGTAGTGATAGCTGTTATTTGTTCATTGCTTTATAGTGTTATCTTGCCAGCATATTCCATGTTTGAACAAGAAGAAGTAGCATGGCTCTGATATCGCTTGTTGGGCCCTTGATTCCGAAGTACCAGTACCGAAGGCAGACTTGAATGCATTAGGTTGGGAAGCGGCCTGGCCGGGCTTTCCTTCGGTATCTAATAACCTTGCTTCTGCTCGCCGCTGGCGCACCTCTCCTAACTATTGCCCATTTATTCTGGAATAATTTTTTTAGGACGAGGCTATTATGCTGAAACTAGGGCTCCCTCGATGTAATAAGTGTATGATTGAACTATGTTATAAATCCTCGAGTACTGTGTATGTCAGCAAGACCGATCCAGGGATGACACTTAAGCACAGAGACTACGGTCCACTGGGATCGGGTCACTGCATGCTGGTTGAGGAGGAGCGCTCCAGCAGGGACACGTGTCCCTGGTCATCCGCTCCGCTGCGGAAGACGGCGCTCCGACGTGGACTTGAAGGGGAGGACCTTGGGGGTGGAGGCAGAGGAGGTGAGCCGCGGAGGAAGGGGCTGGGCGGGGACTCGCTAGGGGAGGTGTTGGGTGAGGCTGTATTCTTACCAAAATGATAGAACAAGTAGTTGGATTAGCCAATATTTGAGAGACCAATATTATTTGTACAATTCAATCTCACATCAACCAAATGGGATAGGACAGTAACAATTTATATACCAATGTAGTATCAGCTCGTCAATTAAATTGTTGTGGTAGTCCATGCCCTCAAGGTTTGTCTGTCCTATTCCATCTACACAATGTGGTACCAAGAATCACAATTATTGAAAAAGGAATTACGGTCTACTTTTAGTTGCATACACTTGTACACTACTAGTACTTACACGGGAATAAGTTGAAGACAAGAAATGAGAATCTGTATGCATCCCAAATCCATCTTGTGCAAACGCTTTATATCTTCCCGAGATCCAAGGATTTGCTTATGTATAAAATCAAAGAACCTGACAGACTTCATCAACCCGTAGTCTGTCTGAACTATTCGAGAATTTCAGAGATAACAACTCTTTTCACGCGCAATTAGTTCCTACCTTTTTGTAATGATGGTACTGATCTGTTTGTAGTGATGGTACTGATCTTCTGAAACATATGTTGTGGATCCTTCAGACGAGTGAACTGCCATCGCAAACTTAGGATATTGGATTTATCTCAAGATTAGACAGTAAATCAAGTGGCCTTCTACTGATTGCAGAAGCATTTGTGCATGTAAACTTATTTGCTGAACTTCTACAAATTTTCTGCTCCGCACTTACTACCTCCCAAGGGTGAACTGATATCAAACCTCTAAAAAATATGTATAATTTACGTCCATGGTGGCAGTTGACACGTCTCCAACGTATCTACTTTTCCAAACACTTTTGCCCTTGTTTTGGACTCTAACTTGCATGATTTGAATGGAACTAACCCGGACTGACGTTGTTTTCATCAGAACTGCCATGGTGTTATTTTTGTGCAGAAAAAAAGTTCTCGGAATGACTTGAAAATCCACGGAGACACATTTTGGAATTAATGAAAAATACCAGCGAAAGAGTCAGCATCAGGGGGCCCACACCCTGTCCATGAGGGTGCAGGGCGCGCCCCCTACCTCGTGGCGCCCTTGGGACTCCACTGACCTCAACCCCAAATCCATATATTCACGTTCGGGGGAAAAATTCAGAGAGAAGGATTCATCGCGTTTTATGATACGGAGCCGCTGCCAAGCCCTAATCTTCTTCGGGAGGGCTGATCCGGAGTCCGTTTGGGGCTCCGGAGAGGGGAATCCGTCGCCATCGTCATCATCAACCATCCTCCATCACCAATTTCATGCTGCTCACCGCCGTGCGTGAGTAATCCCATCGTAGGCTTGCTGGACGGTGATGGGTTGGATGATATTTACCATGTAATCGAGTTAGTTTTGTTAGGGTTTGATCCCTAGTATCCATTATGTTCTAAGATTGATGTTGCTATGACTTTGCTATGCTTAATGCTTGTCACTAGGGCCCGAGTGCCATGATTTCAGATCTGAACCTATTATGTTTTCATGAATATATGTGAGTTCTTGATCCTAGTTTGCAAGTCAATAGTCACCTACTATGTGTTATGATCCGACAACCCCAAAGTGACAATAATCGGGACCACTCCCGACGATGACCGTAGTTTGAGGAGTTCATGTATTCACTAAGTGTTAATTCTTTGGTCCGGTACTCTATTAAAAGGAGGCCTTAATATCCCTTAGTTTCCAATAGGACCCCACTGCCACGGGAGGGTAGGACAAAATATGTCATGCAAGTTCTTTTCCATAAGCACGTATGACTATATTCGGAATACATGCCGACATTACATTGATGAACTGGAGCTAGTTCTGTGTCACCCTATGTTATAACTGTTGCATGAGGAATCGCATCCGACATAATTATCCATCATTGATCCATTGCCTATGAGCTTTTCACATATTGATCTTTGCTTAGTTACTTTTCTGTTGCCACTGTTACGATTGCTACAAAACTACTACTGTTACTTTTGCCACCATTACCGTTACTTCCATACCACTTTGTTAATAAATATTTTGCTGCAGATATTAAGTCTTTCAGGTGTGGTTGAATTGACAACTCAACTGCTAATACTTGAGAATATTCTTTGGCTCCCCTTGTGTCGAATCAATAAATTTGGGGTGAATACTCTACCCTCGAAAACTGTTGCGATCCCCTATACTTGTGGGTTATCAAGACTATTTTCTGGCGTCGTTGCCGGGGAGCATAGCTCTATTTTTTGAGTCACTTGGGATTTATATCTGTTGATCACTATGAGGAACTTGAAAGATGAAAGAACCAAGATTTTTCCCTCAACTATGAGGGAAGGTAAGGAACTGCCATCAAGATCTGCACTTGATTCACCTTCTTTTATGATTAAATTTGTGACACCTACACCTGTTATTGATTCTGATATGTCGCATGTTATTGATGATGCCACTTCTGCTATGCATGATGCTTATGATGAAACTACTTCTATGCTTGATAATACTGTGCCATTAGGTGAATTTCTTGATGAACAACTTGCTAGGGTTAGAGAGAATGAAATTATTGAAACAGATAATATTGATGAAAGTGATGATGAAGATTCTCCCCCTAGATATGAATTGCCTGATGTGCCTGAGGGTTATGTTATGGATGAAGAAACTGCTAGAGACTTTTTTGCTTGCAAAGATAGATATGATCTTAAGAAACTGTTAGCTAAGCTGAAAGAAAAGTCTTTGAATGCTAGAATGAAATATGACCCTGCTTTTCCTACTTCACCTATCTGTATTTCTGATAAGGATTATGATTTCTCTGTCGATCCTGAGTTAATTACTTTGGTTGAATCTGATCGTTTTTATGGCTATGAATCTGAAACTGTTGTGGCACATCTTACTAAACTGAATGATATAGCCACCCTATTCACTCATGAGGAAAAAATTCGTTACTACTATATCCTTAAGTTATTTCCATTCTCATTAAAGGGTGATGCTAAAACATGGTTTAATTCTCTTGCTCCTGGTTGTGTGCGTAGTCCCCAGGATATGATTTATTACTTCTCTGCTAAATATTTCCCCGCTCATAAGAAACAAGCAGCCTTAAGGGAAATATATAATTTTGTGTGAATTGAAGAAGAGAGTCTCCCACAAGCTTGGGGGAGGCTTCTCCTATTACTTAATGCTTTGCCTGATCATCCTCTCAAGAAAAATAAAATACTTGATATCTTTTATAATGGACTAACCGATGCTTCCAGAGACCACCTGGATAGTTGTGCTAGTTGTGTTTTCAGGGAAAGAACTGTTGAGCAAGCTGGATTGCTACTGAATAATATATTGAGTAATGATAATGATTGGACACTTCCTGAACCAACTCCTAAGCCAACTCCGAAGAAAAGGGGTATTCTATATCTCAGTCTTGAAGATATGCAAGAGGCAAAGAAATCTATGAAAGAAAAGGGTATTAAAGCTGAAGATGTTAAGAATTTACCACCTATTGAAGAAATACACGATCTTAATAACCCGATACAGGTAGTAAAGGTAAATTCTCTCTATAGATTTGATGAAGGTGATATTCCTTGTATTAAGTCTGCTAGCCAATGCTTGGATGAGTTTGATAATTTTATTGTTAAACAAGAGAACTTCAATGCTTATGTTGGTAGACAATTGAAACGTAATGCTTATATGGTTGAACACTCGAGTGATTATATGTCTAGAGTTAAAGGTGACCTTAAACTTATTAGTAAACATGCTTCTATGGTTACCACTCAGGTAGAACAAGTGCTTAAAGCTCAAGATGACTTGCTCAATGAATTAAATTATAAGAAAAATGATAATGCTATTAGAGTTATGACTAGAGGGGGTAGAATGACTCAGGAACCTTTGTATCCTGAGGGCCACCCTAAGAGTGTTGAGCAAGATTCTCAGAGAACTAATGTTGACACACCTAGTCCTTCTAAGAAGAAGAAAAAGAAAAATGATAGGACTTTGCATGCTTCTAGTGAACCTGTTGTTGACACACCTGAGAATCCCAATGATATCTCTATTTCTAATGCTGAAACACAATCTGGTAATGAACATGAACCTAGTGATAATGTTAATGATGATGTTCATGTTGACGCTCAACCTAGCAATAACAAT
This sequence comes from Triticum aestivum, assembly GCF_018294505.1. Classification (NCBI taxonomy): domain Eukaryota; kingdom Viridiplantae; phylum Streptophyta; class Magnoliopsida; order Poales; family Poaceae; genus Triticum; species Triticum aestivum. Next base: position 256,912,235 of record NC_057805.1, read on the forward strand.
GATGTAGAGATTGAACCTGCTGTTGATCTTGATAGCCCACAATCAAAGAATCAATGTTATGATAAGAGAGACTTCGTTGCTAGGAAGCACGGTAAAGAAAGAGAACTATGGTTCAGAAACCCATGCCTTTTCCTCCTAAACCATCCAAGAAAAAGGATGATGAGAATTTTGAGCGCTTTGCTGAAATGATTAGACCTATCTTTTTGCGTATGCGTTTGACTGATATGCTTAAAATGAATCCTTATGCTAAGTATATGAAAGATATTGTTTCAAATAAAAGAAAGATACCGGAAGCTGAAATTTCCACCATGCTTGCCAATTATACTTTTAAAGGTGGAATACCTAAGAAACTAGGAGATCCAGGAGTACCAACTATACCATGCTCCATTAAAAGAAACTATGTTAAAACTGCTTTATGTGATCTCGGAGCCAGTGTTAGTGTTATGCCTCTCTCTTTATATCGTAGACTTGATTTGAATAAGTTGACACCTACTGAAATATCTTTGCAAATGGCCGATGAATCAATTGCTATACCTATCGGTATTTGTGAGGATGTGCCTATTGTGGTTGCGAACGTTACTATTTTAACGGACTTTGTTATTCTTGATATTCCCGAGGACGATAGTATGTCGATTATCCTTGGTAGACCCTTTTTGAATACTGCAGGGGCTGTTATTGATTGCAACAAAGGAAATGTCACTTTTCATGTTAATGGTAATGTGCATACGGTATACTTTCCGAGGAAACAACCTCAAGTCCACAGTATCAATTCTATTGGAAAATTTTCAACGATTACTATTGGTGGTTTTGAATTCCCTCTTCCTACTGTCAAGAAGAAATATGATATTCTTATTGTTCGGGACATGCATATCCCCGTTGAGGTAACATAGTGTTATTCGTAAATTCTCCGATTTCATGCGATTCAGAAAGAGTTTGTTAACAAGACTTGATCAACCTTGCTAGTGGATTCCTTTTGATGAGCACGAGATGGATGAAGTTAGAAAGCACAACTCTCTGTACCCTCCTTTTACTTTCTGTTATTTAGATTAAATAAAGCAAAATTAGTATTTTCTGTCTGTTTTCCAAATTATCCTTGCAATAAAAATACCCCGAAAATAAAAGTTCTCCAAATGTCCTGAAACTGAAATATGATTTTTGTAGAATATTTAAGAATTACTGGCACTGAGAACACACCATGGGGGCCCACCATTTGGCCACGAGGGCACAGGGTGCGCCCACCCCCCTGGGGCGTGCCCCCTACCTCGTGGATCCCACGTGGATCCCCTCCACTTATTCCAGCACCCACTCACTTCGTCTTCCTCCAGAAAAAAATCCTCCCATAGCTCAAACCCGTGTTCTAGCTCATCTTGCTGCCATCTTTCGATCTCTTTGCTCAAAGCTCCTTTCACAAAACTGTTTGGGGAGATTGTTCTTCGGCATGTGACTCCTCCAATGGTCCAATTAGTTTTTGTTCTAGTGCTTTTATTGCAAAAAAATTCTGCTAAGGTGACCCTGTTTGTAGCGACCCGACCTCAGACGGTCAAGTCTCTTTGCTTCAGTGTCATCCCTGGATCGGTAATGCTGACACACATAATACTCGAAGGATTTATAACAGAGTAGCAATCACACACTTATTACATCGAATGTCTCAAAAGAGAACTTATTACAATAGATATGGCTTAAGGGCATCTAAATAAGATAACAGCGGAAGGCTTGGAAGATAAAGTGAGTCCATCAACTCCAACGGCATAGCTGAGTGCATGACAACGGCCAAGCGAACCTTACTCTTCGTCTGAAAAGTTCGCAAAATGATGCGTTGCAGCCCGAAAACGGGTCAGCACATGGAATATGCTGGTATAGTAACACAATAGAGCAATGAACAGAATAAATGCTATCACTACATGCATATATGGCTGGTGGAGGCTCTATGGTTATATTGTTTTGCGAAAAGCCAATTTTTTCCTACAACAAAGGAATATTTTTTTTAACTATCATGGTAGTTGAAACATCATTGAGAAGGTTCCTCCAACTCAATCCCAATTAAAAGTAATTATCAACCCAACAAAATTAAATTAGAGTGATGAGATCCATACGATAATCCAAGATCCAGATACTCAAGATGTCCATAACTAGGGACACGGCTAACCATGATTAGTTTGTACACTCTGCAGAGGTTTGCGCACTTTTCCCCACAAGACTCGATCTCCTCCATTGGATTTCTCGCACTACATGATGTTTGAGAAATGGATGACCGAGACACGGTCTTTCAGAAGCACTAACTCTTTACTCTGGGTGGACAGTTTCACCTACTTTCCCTCTACATCTGCTAGCCCACCACTGAAAGAGGTCATGCAACATACTCAACTATGCTAAAGCCCATAATAGCTTGTGGCTGCACACGGAAGTTTCTAGCATGAATAATCTATGATCCCTTTGAGCCTGGGTGGCGGACCGTAGGATGATCACACGGGTACTCCGGGATATCCTAGGACAACACTGGATTCTCCAGGTGCCTAAACCAACAATCCACCCAGATGTGTATTAAAGTTTCCACCTTAAGTTGAACCATTAATTAACAATCTCACATCTTTCATGGACACACTAAAACCCAATCCATGTCTACGAGCATATCATAGCAATATAAGCATAACGTAGAAGTAATTCCCAAGGGTTTGATAATAAATAGGGCAATAGGTTCTATCTCATCATCTACTTCCGAATACCCACAAGTTAATCACATCCTAATCATGCAATGTTTTAGGATTGATACTAATGCATAAAAACTGGGTATGAAAAGAGTATGATCAATGTGTTACTTGCCTTGCTGACGATCCGCAAAACCTAGTGACTCGTAGTAGCACGCTTCGCACTCCGGGAATTCTATCGCAAAGAAACAATTGCATACATAAGCACTCAAGCAAAGATGCACGGGTAAAACTCAAATAAGAAGATCGAATCTGAAAACTCAACTAAAGAGATTGGATTTGCAAAAAGAATCAAATCAAACGGAGCAACAAAACTCAAACTACGAAAGAAACAAGATCCGTTTACTAATCTGGTCTAAAGTCAAATTTTACAGTACCAAAATCTTGTTCAAGTTGGTTAAACAGAAAGAGGGCTTCGATACGAAGATCTAGACACTTGTTTCACCTGATTTGGATAAACAAGCGAAAAGTTATACTAGAACGAAGATTAGGGCAGAAATCACGATCGAAAATAATCGCGGAAAACCCTGGAAAAAGAAAAACTGACGAACAGGCTAACGAACGAACGTTCGCTGTCTGTGGCTAACGGACGAACAGCGTTAGTTAAAACGAACGTACGGACGAACGTCCGCTATTTAACTGAACCGAGAAAAACCGAAACAAAACCGATCTAAAAAACGAACTAGGGTTTTGAAAAAAAACCGAACGGTTTTCTCGCGAAAACGGGCGGCGGCTTACACCTCCGGTGACGGCGGACAGCGGGGCGGCGCGGCGAAGCAGCGGCGGTGGTGCGACGCGGATCGGGCGCGGGCGGCGGCGGCGCTAGGGTTAGGCGGGGCTGGGGTGGGCTGGGGCGCTCGGGCCTCCCGGCTTATAAAGCCGGCCAGGCTAAGTGTCCAGGTCGGACACGACCCGGTAAGTCGGTTATTTTTTTAAATAAATCTTGACGCAGAAAAACAATTAAAAGAAATACTAAACAGACTCCAAAAATCCTGAAATAAATTTTCACGATCCTCTAATAATATTGCGGACAAAGTGAACATTTATTTGGGCCTCTAAAAACCAAATAAAAATTCTTATTTGATTTTTAAAAAATTTCCTCCAATATTTTATTTATTTTGGAGAAGTCATATTATCTCCTCTCATATATTTTAATATGAAATATTTTCGGAGAGAAAAATAATAAGAATCAAAGTGATCCTTGTTTTGATATTTGATAAAATTCAAATATGAAAAATGTGAAATCCCCAACTCTCTCCGTAGGTCCTTGAGTTGCTTAGAATTTCGAGGATCGCAAAACGAAATGCAATAAAATATGATATGCATGAATGACCTATGTATAACATTCCAAATTGAAAATTTGGGATGTTACAAACCTACCCCCCTTAAGATGAATCTGGCCCTCGAGATTCGGGTTGGCTAGAAAATAGGTGTGGGTGGTCCTTCCGTAGATCATCCTCTCGTTCCTAGGTGGCTTCATCCTCGGTATGGTGGCTCCACTGAACTTTACAAAACTTGATAATCTTGCTGCGCGTAACTCGGCTGGCAAACTCGAGAATCTTGACAGGTTTCTCCTTGTAGGTCAAATCACTGTCCAACTGAATTGCTTCCAGGGGCACTGTATCTCTCAGAGGAATATCCGCCATCTCAGCATGACACTTCTTCAACTGGGAAACATGGAACACATCATGAACTCCTGACAGTCCTTCGGGTAACTCCAACTTGTAGGCCATTTCTCCCATACGTTCCAAAACTCGGTATGGTCCTACAAATCTCGGGGCTAACTTTCCCTTAACTCCAAAACGTTTAACTCCTCGCAGAGGTGACACACGAAGATATGCTCGGTCTCCGATTTCATAGACTACCTCCTTGCGTTTTGAATCTGCATAACTCTTCTGCCTGGACTGAGCTACCTTCAGTCTATCCCGAATCAGCTTAACCTTCTCTTCTGACTCTTTGATCAAATCTGGTCCAAACAACTAACGGTCTCCAACTTCATCCCACATCAACGGTGTTCTGCACCTTCTTCCATACAGGGCTTCGAATCGTGCCATCTTCAAACTGGCCTGGTAGCTATTGTTGTATGAAAACTCCGCGTATGGCAAGTTATCATCCCAACTAGATCCATAGTCTAGCGCACAAACTCTCAACATGTCTTCCAGAATCTGATTGACTCTCTTAGTCTGTCCATCTGTCTGTGGATGAAAAGTTGTACTGAACTCTAGTCTGGTTCCCAAAGTCTGGTGCAGCTGGTGCCAAAACTTTGAAGTAAACTGTGTTCCTCTATCTGATACGATGGTCCTCGGAACTCCATGCAGACAAACGATCCTGGTCATGTATATCTTGGCCAATTCCGCACTTGTATAGGTGGTCTTCACTAGGATAAAGTGAGCTACTTTGGTCAAGCGATCCACTACTACCCAGATAGAATCATATCCCGATCGGGTCCTGGGTAATCCGGTGATAAAATCCATGCCAAGCTTATCCCACTTCCATTTGGGTATAGGCATAGGCTGCAGTAATCCTACTGGCTTCTGATGTTCTGCCTTCACTCTCTGACATACATAACATACGGCTACATACTCAGCAATATCCTTCTTCATACCAGTCCACCAGAAACGCTCCTTCAAATCCAAATACATCTTGGTGTTTTCGGGGTGTATCGAGTATGGCGAGTCATGAGCTTCCTGTAGTATCAACTTCCTGATTTCTGCATTATTGGGCACATAAACACAGTCCTCGAACCACAAGGTGTCGTGCTCATCCTCACGAAATCCTTTGGCCTTTCCTTTGCTCATTCTCTCCTTTATATCGGCAATTTCCTTGTCATCCTTCTGAGCTTCACGAATCTTTCCCAACAATGTAGACTGAACTTCCATCGCTGCAACAAAACCTCTAGGAACAATCTCCAAACGAAGTTCCCTGAGATCCTCGGCTAATTCCTTTGGAAACTCTCCCGTTAGGAGAGTATTGACATAACTCTTCCGGCTCAAGGCGTCTGCTACGACATTGGCCTTGCCTGGATGATAGTGCAGCTTCATGTCATGATCCTTTATAAGCTCCAACCATCTCCTCTGCCTGAGGTTCAGCTCCTTCTGGGTGAATATGCACTTCAAACTCTTATGATCCGTGTACACATCACAACGATTTCTAATAAGAAAGTGTCTTCAAGTCTTGAGAGCATGCACTTCCTGCTGCTAACTCCAAATCATGAGTGGCATAATTTAACTCATGCGGTCGAAGTTGATGTGAGGCATATGAAACAACTCTTCCGTCCTGCATAAGCACTCCTCCAAGTCCTAAGCGAGAGGCATCGCAATACACTTGGAAATCCTTGCGTATATTCGGCAGAATCAACACTGGGGCTGTATTCAGTCGTTCCTTCAACTCCTGGAAACTGGCCTCACATTCTTCTGTCCATTTGAACTTAGTGTCCTTCTTCAACAGCTCCGTCATGGGCTTCGCAGTTTTAGAGAAATTCTTGTTAAATCTCTGGTAATATCCTGCGAGTCCAAGAAAACTGCGGATTTCTCCAACTGTGGTGGGTGATAGCCAATCGGTGACTGACTTAACCTTGGTGGGGTCTACTGCTATACCTTCTCCTGATATAACATGTCCAAGGAATCCAACTTCCTTCAGCCAAAATTCACACTTCCTGAACTTGGCATATAACTGATGTTCCCTGAGCTTCTCGAGAACTAAACGCAAATGCTCCTTGTGCTCCTCTTCATTCTTTGAGTATACCAAGATATCATCATGAACACCACAACAAACTTGTCCAAGAACTCCATGAATACTTTATTCATCATACTCATGAAATAGGCAGGGGCATTAGTCAATCCAAAGGACATAACCATATACTCATAAAGCCCGTACCTTGTGGTGAAAGCTGTCTTAGGTATATCTTTTTCTTGAATCTTCAACTGGTGGTATCCTGATCGCAGATCGATCTTCGAAAACACTTTAGCTCCTTGCAGCTGGTCAAACAGATCATTGATCATCGGCAATGGGTACTTGTTCTTGATCGTCACTTCATTCTGCGCACGATAATCAACAACCATTCTTAACAATCCATCCTTCTTCTCAACCAAGAGCACTGGGGCTCCCCACGGTGATGAACTTCGTCGGATGTAACCTTTCTCCAATAACTCCTTAATCTGCTTCTTGATCTCTTCCAGATCATTCGTGGGCATCCGGTATGGTCTCTTCGATATAGGCCCGGTGCCTGGCAACAGCTCTATCGAAAATTCGATGTCCCGATCTGGCGGCATGCTTGGTAGCTCCTCTGGAAATACATCTGGATAATCCTTCACTACAGGCACTTCCTCCTGAACAACTCCCGAGAGAGAATTTACTTGAGTCCTCCTAGGCGCATGCCTGGATACATACTTGATCCTTTTTCCCTCCGGGGTGGTAAGCAGAATTGACTTACTGGCGCAATCGATGTTTCCTCCATACATCGACAGCCAAACCATTCCTAGTATCACATCCAATCCTTGCGACTCCAGAATTATCAAGTCAGAGGGGAAAACATGACTACCTATGGTTAATGTCAACTGAAAACATCCACTGCTTGCCATATACTCAGCTCTGGGTGAGGTTAATAGCATAGGTGTCCTAAGAACTTTAGTGGGCAACTTATACTTATCCACAAATCCCCTTGATATGTATGAATGCGATGCACCAGTATCAAAAAGAACGATTGCAGTAAATGACTTAACCAAAAACTTACCGATAACTGCATCTGGCTGTTCTTCAACCTCCTCCATGTTTACGTGGTTCACTTGTCCCCTATTGAAGGGGTTGGGCTTCTTCCTAGAGCTTCCATTGCCATTCCCATTCTTCGCCTCAGGGCACTTAGTGGCATAGTGTCCAGTCTTCCCGCACTTGAAACAAGTAATGTGACTTAGGTCCTTCTTGGCGGGTGTGCCTGGATTGGAGCGGTTCTGATTGCTGCTTGCTCCATTCCCATTCCCATTCCCATTCTTGGGGCCATTATGATTATGAGAACTTCGTCCACTGTGAGTGTGGCCTGCATGGTTATGGGTGTATCCTCCCGAGTTCAGGGTAAAGCGAGGCTTCTACTGAGCTCCTGAATTGTACTTCCCTTGTCCATACTTCCTCTTGCGGCTCTCAATCTGCTGCCGCTTCCCTTCAATCATGAGAGCTTTATCTACCAACTCCTGGTAGTTGTTAAATGTTGCTACCATCAACTGCATACTCATCTCATCGTTCAGCCCTTCCATAAACTTCTCCTGCTTCGCGGCATCGGTGGCCACATCATCTGGGCATAGCGAGATGACTTGCTAAACTCATCCACGTACTGCCCCACCATACGGTTCCCTTGGCGTAAGTTGCGAAACTCACGCTTCTTCATGCTCATAGCTCCAGTTGAGACATGGGCTATGCGGAATGCTTGCTGAAACTGCTCCCAAGTGACATTGGTTATAGGGAATGTGGTTGTATAATTCTCCCACCATGAGGCTGATGGTCCATCCAATTGATGTGCGGCAAAACACACCTTCTCAGCATCTGTGCAACCTGCGGTGGTCAATTCCCTTCCAATCCTGCGTAGCCAGTCATCAGCAACTATTGGCTCGGTGCTACTGGAAAACACCGGTGGCTGCAACCTCAGAAAACGGGCTAAGTTGTCAACTGGAGGTGGTGGCGGTGGGTTGTTGTTGTTGTTGTTGTTGTTGTTGTTGTTGTTGTTGTTGTTGTTGTTGTTGTTGTTGTTGTTGTTGTTGCCTTGGTTCTGAACTAACAACTGCATCAAAGCATTCTGCTGCTGGATCAACTGAGTGAGCTCCGGTGGGAAGACAAATCCGGTATCATGTCTCGGAGGCATCTGATGTGTTTAGAGGGAAGAGTTTAGAATAGAATGAGGTCTAGTGAGAAAGCACTACCCATATGCACATGAGACAAACACAATCATATCATATCACTCAATCAATCAAGCAAGGGCATACAATCGATCTAACTATCGTTACAGTGCTCGGACTACTACTACATACATGGGGGAATACTACTTGATCATATGGTGGTCTACAAGAAATTTTGATCGGTGGAAGACTCCATGATATCCGCTCCAGCTTCGTCTTCATAGTCGTCATCACTGCTGTTAGGGTTAGAGTCGGTGTCGTCAATGATGATGTAATCCTCAGAACGAATGTCTTTGGATTGATCATCATCTCCTCCTGGCGCGGGATCTCCCATGAATATTCCGAGCTTCTTTATCAGGTCGTCATTCTTCTCCAATAGTATTGCGATTTCCTCCTCGTATCCATCGCGTGTAGACTTGAGTTCCTCTTCTAGCTCCATGTTCCTGGTCATCGCCTTCTTCAAATCTATCATGCTAGCGCACATCTGGTTCTCTTGGCGTCGAATGTGCTGGTTTAACTCTTGGATGAAAGCTGCAATGGACCTGTCCTTCCTGGTGCTGATCATCTCCCATTGCTCATCTCGGCGCCCACATATCTGGTAGATAGTGTCCTTCAGCTCCTGTTTGTAGACTTCTCCAATACGTCCCATAGCAATGTGGGCTGCCATGCTCTTGCCTAGACTCCAGGTTGGTGCATCAAAGGAAAACTCTATGGGCTCAGTGACTGGCGTGAATGTCCTTCCTAGAACTTGAACTCGAATCATCCAACGCTCCTCTTCTGGTAAAGTGGCGGTGTAGGTCCCGGTGAAGCTTGGTATTCCTATGTTTAGGTACCGAGTGATTTCCTTCAAGTGCCGTCCAAAAGGTGTGTCTTCATCCGGTTGTGCAAACTTGTTCCTTGAGTCCGCCATCCTAAGGAGTAGAAAATGGAGAGGAGTCAGAAATGAGTAGAGAAGAGTGACCTATGGCTCATCTTAGTGGTCGTGTCCTACATTCAGCGTGTGCTCTAATACCATCTTGTAGCGACCCAACCTCAGACGGTCAAGTCTCTGTGCTTCAGTGTCATCCCTGGATCGGTAATGCCGACACACACAGTACTCGAAAGATTTATAACAGAGTAGCAATCACACACTTATTACATCGAATGTCTCAAAACAGAACTTATTACAATAAATATGGCTTAAGGCCATCTAAATAAGATAACAGCGAAAGGCTTGGAAGATAAAGTGAGTCCATCAACTCCAACGGCATAGCTGAGTGCACGACAACGGCCTAGCGAACCTTACTCTTCGTCTGAAAAGTCTGCAACATGATACGTTGCAACCCGAAAACGGGTCAGCACATGGAATATGCGGGCATAGTAACACAATAGAGCAATGAACAGAATAAATGCTATCACTACATGCATATATGTCTGGTGGAGGCTCTATGGTTATATTGTTTTGCGAAAAGCCAATTTTTTCCTACAATAAAGGAATATATTTTTTAACTGTCATGGTAGTTGAAACATCATTGAGAAGGTTCCTCCAACTCAATCCCAAATAAAAGTAATTATCAGCCGAACAAAATTAAATTAGAGTGATGAGATCCATACGATAATCCAAGATCCAGATACTCAAGATGTTCATAACCGAGGACACAGCTAACCATGATTAGTTTGTACACTCTGCAGAGGTTTGCGCACTTTTCCCCACAAGACTCGATCTCCTCCGTTGGATTTCTCGCACTACATGGTGTTTGGGAAACGGATGACCGAGACACAGTCTTTCAGAAGCACTAACTCTTTACTCTGGGTGGACAGTTACACCTACTTTCCCTCTACATCTGCTAGCCCACCACTGAAAGAGGTCATGCAACATACTCAACTATGCTAGAGCCCATAATAGCTTGTGGCTGCACACGGAAGTTTCTAGCATGAATAATCTTATGATCCCTTTGAGCCTAGGTGGCGGAACGTAGGATGATCACACGGGTACTCCGGGATATCCTAGGACAACACTGGATTCTTCAAGTGCCTAAACCAACAATCCACCCAAATGTGTATTAAAGTTGCCACCTTAAGTTGAACCATTAATTAACAATCTCACATCTGTCATGGATACACTCAAACCCAATCCACGTCGACGAGCATAGCATAGCAATATAAGCATAACGTAGAACTCCCAAGGGTTTGATAATAAATAGGGCAATAGGTTCTATCTCATCATCTACTTCCCAATACCCACAAGTTAATCACATCCTAATCATGCAACGGTTGAGGATTGATACTAATGCATAAAAACTGGGTATGAAAAGAGTATGATCAATGTGTTACTTGCCTTGCTGACGATCCGCAAAACCTAGTGACTCGTAGTAGCACGCTTCGCACTCCGAGAATTCTATCCCAAACAAACAATTGCATACATAAGCACTCAACGAAGATGCACGGGTAAAACTCACATAAGAAGATCAAATCTGAAAACTCAACTAAAGAGACTGGATTTGCAAAAAGAATCAAATCAAACGGAGCAACGAAACTCAAACTACGAAAGAAACAAGATCCGTTTACTAATCTGGACTAAAGTCAAATTTTACAGTACCAAAATCTTGTTCAAGTTGGTTAAACAGAAAGAGGGCTTCGAGACGAAGATCTAGACGCTTGTTCCACCTGATTTGGGTAAACGAGCGAAAAGTTATACTAGAACGAAGATTAGGGCAGAAATAGCGATCAAAAATAATCGCGGAAAACCCTTGAAAAAGAAAAACTAACGAACAGACTAACGAACGAACGTTCGCTGTCTGCTGCTAACGGACGAACAACGTTCGTTAAAATGAACATATGGACGAACGTCTGCTATTTAACCGAACCGAGAAAAACCGAAACAAAACCAATCTAAAAAACGAACGGTTTTCTCGCGAAAACCAGCGGCGGCGACTTATACCTCCGGCGACAGCGGACGGCGGGGCGGCGAGGCGGCGGCGCGGCGCGGATCCGGCGCGGGCGGCGGCGGCGCTAGGGTTAGGCGGGGCTGGGGTGGGCTGGGGCGCTCGGGCCTCCCGGCTTATAAAGCCGGCCGGGCTAAGTGTCCAGGTCGGACACGGCCCGGTAAGTCCGTTATTTTTTTATTTTTTTAAATAAATCCTGATGCAAAAAAACAATTAAAAGTAATACTAAACGGACTCCAAAAATCCTAAAATAAATTTTCACGACCCTCTAATAATATTACGGACAAAGTGAACATTTATTTGGGACTCTAATGCAATATTGAAAAACGTATATTTTTCCTAATTCAAATAAAATTGCAATAAAATCTAAATAAAAATTCTTATTTGATTTTTAAAATTTTTCCTCCAATATTTCATTTATTTTGGAGAAGTACTATTATCGCCTCTCATATATTTTAATATGAAATATTTTCGAAGAGAAAAATAATAAGAATCAAAGTGATCCTTGTTTCGATATTTGATAAAATTCAAATATGAAAAACGTGAAATCCCCAACTCTCTCCGTAGGTCCTTGAGTTGCTTAGAATTTCGAGGATCGCAAAATGAAATGCAATAAATATGATATGCATGAATGACCTATGTATAACATCCCAAATTAAAAATTTGGGATGTTACACTGTTATTGAGCTTGCATGTCAAATTTATATGGCCCAAAGTAGTTTTAATGCATGATATAGTTTTTAGGCACTTGTGGGAGTAGTTTCTATCAATCTTGTTGAGTTTGGTTCACTTTTATTTTGAGTCACTAAAATTTCAGAAATTTTCCAGAGAAAGAAAAATGCATAGGAAAATGTACCAAGGTGGTTCCTCAAGGAAGCAAGGACCAAGGCTCGCGATACGTGAGCTGGACGATGAACCACCGAGGGAAGCTCAAGTGCGGCCTTGTGAATGGCCGTCAGGGGAGTTTATGGTCCAAGCAGGCATCAAGGATGAATTTGACGCGTATGTGCGTAAGGCTGATCTTGAGGACTTCGTGTCAGATAAGTGCCTACAGCACTACTACCTAACTGATTCCTTTGTGATGAGGTTTAAATTTACCTCCTCGCGCAATTCTCACACTGTTTTATTTGATCTTTATGATAAATCATATACCATGGACTTAGAAGATTTTAATACTGCTTGTAAACTCCCGCAGTGGGGCAATGTTAGTGAACCTCGCAAATCTGAATATAAAGACTTTCTTGCTAGTATCACTGTGAGGGAATCTAGAGAAATCACACAAGCTACCATAGGGAGCATTCATTTCCCTTCCATACATTATTTTGCTCTCTTTATAGGTAGATGTATTAACGGTAAAGATGAGGCTTGTCACATGTGCGTTCCAGATCTTCGTGTCCTCAAGAGTGCGGTATTAGGTGATAAACAATATAACTTGGGGGCCATTGTGGCACGAAGGTTGCACCTTAACGGTATAAGTGGAGATTTTTTTGGTGGAATTTATGCAACTCGTGTAGCTAATTATCTTGGTGTACCCATACATGGAAATGATATTGAGTTACCTCCTGGTTATCTAGATTATAGTGCTATGGTTCACCATCAGTTTCTTGAGAGGAATGAACAGTTCCTCTAGTACCGACTAATGTTTGATACACAGCGCACTGTCCATGTTGCCCTCCCTGCTTCTACTTTCTTTAACTTTCAGGCAAAAAGGAGACATGTTATAACAAAGGATGAGGCGAACGAGTACGAGAGGAGGACGGAGGCAACTGATGTCTACTACACAACCTTCTTCTTGTAGACGTTGTTGGGCCTCCAAGTGCAGAGGTTTGTAGGACAGTAGCAAATTTCCCTCAAGTGGATGACCTAAGGTTTATCAATCCGTGGGAGGCGTAGGATGAAGATGGTCTCTCTCAAGCAACCCTGCAACCAAATAACAAAGAGTCTCTTGTGTCCCCAACACACCCTATACAATGGTAAATTGTATAGGTGCACTAGTTCGACGAAGAGATGGTGATACAAGTGCAATATGGATGGTAGATATAGCTTTTTGTAATCTGAAAATATAAAAACAGCAAGGTAACAAGCGATAAAAGTGAGCGTAAACGGTATTGCAATGCTAGGAAACAAGGCCTAGGGTTCATACTTTCACTAGTGCAAGTTCTCTTAACAATAATAACATAACTGGATCATATAACTATCCCTCAACATGCAACAAAGAGTCACTCCAAAGTCACTAATAGCGAAGAACAAACGAAGAGATTATTGTAGGGTACGAAACCACCTCAAAGTTATTCTTTCTGATCGATCTATTCAAGAGTCCGTAGTAAAATAACACGAAGCTATTCTTTCCATTCGATCTATCATAGAGTTCGTACTCGAATAACACCTTAAGACACAAATCAACCAAAACCCTAATGTCACTTAGATACTCCAATGTCACCTCAAGTATCCGTGGGTATGATTATACGATATGCATCACACAATTTTAGATTCATCTATTCAACCAACACAAAGAACTTCAAAGAGTGCCCCAAAGTTTCTATCGGAGAGTCAAGACGAAAACGTGTGCCAACCCCTATGCATAAGTTCACGAGGTCACAGAACCGCAAGTTGATCACCAAAACATACATCAAGTAGATCACGTGATATCCCATTGTCGCCACAGATAAGCACATGCAAGACATACATCAAGTGTTCTCAAATCCTTAAAGACTCAATTCGATAAGATAACTTCAAAGGGAAAACTCAATCCATTACAAGAGAGTAGAGGAGGAGAAACATCATAAGATCCAACTATAATAGCAAAGCTCGCGATACATCAAGATCGTATCACCTCAAGAACACGAGAGAGAGAGAGAGAGAGAGAGAGAGAGAGATCAAACACATAGCTACTAGTACATACCCTCAGCCTCGAGGGTGAACTACTCCATCCTCGTCATGGAGAGCGCCGGGATGATGAAGATGGCCACCGGTGAGGGATCCCCCCTCCGGCAGGGTGCCAGAACAGGGTCCCGATTGGTTTTTGGTGGCTACAGAGGCTTGCGGCAGCGGAACTCCCGATCTATATTCCCCGATGTTTTTAGGGTATATGGATATATATAGGCAAAAGAAGTCGGTCAGGGGAGCCACAAGGGGCCCACGAGGGTGGGGGGCGCGCCCAGGGGGGCAGGCGCGCCTCCCTGCCTCGTGGCCACCTTGAAGCTTCCCTCACGTCTACTCCAAGTCTCCTGGATTGCTTCCGTTCCAAAAATAACTCTCCCGAAGGATTTGGGCTGGGCCTCCAGTTAATAGGTTAGTCCCAAAAATTTAGGCTGGGCCTCCAGTTAATAGGTTAGTCCCAAAAATAATATAAAAGTGTATAATAAAGCCCATAAACATCCAAAACAGATAATATAATAGCATGAATACTTCATAAATTATAGATACGTTGGAGACGTATCAGCAGCTCGCCTCCAAGCTGCATCTCATCAGGCAGTAGCTGTCGCATCTCAGTACGACCCCAGCTACGACTTTGGATATCCGCCAGGCCAGCAGTGGCCATAGACCAACTTAGGCCAAAAGCCTAAGCTTGGCGGAGTACGTATTTCTCACCGACATTACATTCATGTTCACACACTCATGCCAGTTGTCGGTGCTCATACTTTTTCATTGTACTATCCATGCTAGTTTATTTTCTTTTCTAAGACTTCTTTTTGTGTGTCTGAAAAACCTTAAGAAAAACCAAAAAAAATTAGTTGTAGATTTCTCGTTCTTCTTTTGCTTGTTGGGAGTTTACTTTCCATGCCCGTAGTAGTAATAATTAAAAGAAAACCCAAAAAGATTTATGTTCTTCTTTTGCTTGTTGGGAGCTTTCCCATGTAAAATAATTTTATTTCTTCTTATTCTGTGGGGGTCGAGAGGAGAAGACCATGATGAAAATGTTGAGTGGTTCTCATATGCATTATTGTTGATTTAACCAAGAGCCCATATTACCTTGTCTTCTCCCATGTATTAAATGCTTGCAGATTCTAGCTTAGTCCAATGCATGTGCACTATTATTATTATCCACACCGTTCGGTCGTGCGAGTGAAAGGCAATAATGACGATATATGATGGACTGATTAAGATGAGAGAAGCTGGTATGAACTCACCTATCTTGTTTTTGTAAATATGATTAGTTCATCGTTCCTGATTCAGCCTATTATGAATGAAACATATTTGCAATGATAATTAGAGATTATAGTTGCTCATGCCATGCTTAATTTGCTAGGAGTTTATAATGGTTTACCTTGCGTGCCAACATGCTATTAAAATGGTTGTGATGTGGTATGATAGGGTGGTATCCTCCTTTGAACGATTCGAGTGGCTTGACTTGCCACATGTTTACACTGTAGTTGAAACAAAACCAACATAGCATCCACGATATTTATGTTCATGGTGATTTATATCTTACTCATGCTTGCACTCATTGTTGATTAATCTTAATGCATGTTCATGACTGTTGTCGCTCTCTAGTTGGTCGCTTCCCAGTCTCTTTCTAGCTTTCACTTGTACTAAGCGGGAATACTGCTTGTGCATCCACTTCCATAAACCCCAAAGTTATTCCATATGAGTCCACCATACCTTCCTATATGCGGTATTTACCTACCATTCCAAGTAAATTTGTATGTGCCAAACTTTAAACCTTCAAATGAAATTCTGTTTTGTATGCTCGAATAGCTCATGTATCAACTAGGGCTATCTATATCTTCCATGCTATGTGGGTTATTCTCACGATGAGTGGACTCCGCTCATCATTCACGAGAAAATGGCCGATAACCGGGATGCCCAACCCCATGCTCAAATCAAAATAATTGCAAACAAAACTCCCCCAGGATTATTGTTAGTTGGAGGCA
Source organism: Triticum aestivum (assembly GCF_018294505.1). NCBI lineage: Eukaryota > Viridiplantae > Streptophyta > Magnoliopsida > Poales > Poaceae > Triticum > Triticum aestivum. The sequence goes on from NC_057805.1 coordinate 256,928,620, forward strand.
CCTGTTGTTTCGGACAAGCCATGGATTGATGTTTGTTGGTGGTGGGGGAGTATAAACTTTACCATTCTGCTTGGGAATCGCCTATAATGTGTGTATCATGGAAGATATCAAGATCTCTTGGTTGTTATGTTGAAAATGAAAGTATGCCACTCAAAATATTATTTATCTCTGTTTCAAAACTCGAGCTCTGGCACCTCTGCAAATCCCTACTTCCCTCTGCGAAGGGCCTATCTATTTACTTTTATGCTGAGTCAACATCCTCTTATTAAAAAGCACCAGTTGGAGAGCACCGCTGTCATTCGCATGCATTGCTATTAATTTACATTGAGTATGATTGTGACTGGATCTCTTTTACCATGAATTACAATGTCTAGTCAGTCCTTGATCTTCAGGGGTGCTCTGCATTTATGTTTTGCGGTCTCAGAAAGGGCTAGCGAGATACCATCTTGTTATATCATGTTATGATTGTTTTGAGAAAGTGTTATCATCCGGGATTTATTATTATTGCTCGCTAGTTGATTATGCCATTGATATGAGTAAACATGAGACCTAAACGTTATTGTGAATATGGTTAGTTCATAATCTTTGCTGAAAACTTGAATGCTGGCTTTACATATTTGCAACAACAAGATCAAACAAAGTTTGTAAAAGTTTTTCTTTATCACTTTCAGTTTGTCAACTGAATTGCTTGAGGACAAGCAAAGGTTTAAGCTTGGGGGAGTTGATACGTCTCCAACGTATCTACTTTTCCAAACACTTTTGCCCTTATTTTGAACTCTAACTTGCATGATTTGAATCGAACTAACCCGGACTGACGCTGTTTTCAGCACAACTGCCATGGTGTTATTTTTGTGCAGAAATGAAAGTTCTCAGAATGACCTAAAAATCCATGAAGACATGTTTTGAAATTAATGAAAAATACTGGCAAAAGAATCGACATCAAGGGGCCCACACCCTGTCCACGAGGGTGCAGGGCGCGCCTCCTGCCTTGTGGGCCCCCTGGGACTCCACCGACCTCAACCCCAACTCCATATATTCATGTTCGGGGAGAAAAAATCAGAGAGAAGGATTCATCGCGTTTTACGATACGGAGCCTCCGCCAAGCCCTAATCTTCCTTGGGAGGGCTGATCTGGAGTCTGTTCGGGGCTCTGGAGAGGGGAATCCGTCGCCATCGTCATCATCAACCATCCTCCATCACCAATTTCATGATGCTCACCGCCGTGCGTAAGTAACCCCATCGTAGGCTTGCTGGACGGTGATGGGTTGGATGAGATTTACCATGTAATCGAGTTAGTTTTGTTAAGGTTTGATCCCTAGTATCCATTATGTTCTAAGATTGATGTTGTTATGACTTTGCTATGCTTAATGCTTGTCATTAGGGCCCGAGTGCCATGATTTCAGATCTGAACCTATTATGTTTTCATGAATATATATGAGTACTTGATCCTATTTTGCAAGTCAATAGTCACCTACTATGTGTTATGATCCGACAACCCCGAAATGACAATAATCGGGACCATTCCCGGTGATGATCATAGTTCGAGGAGTTCATGCATTCACTAAGTGTTAATGCTTTGGTCTGGTACTCTGTTAAAAGGAGGCCTTAATATCCCTTAATTTACAATAGGACCCCACTGCCACGGGAGGGTAGGACAAAAGATGTCATGCAAGTTCTTTTCCATAAGCACGTATGACTATATTCGGAATACATGCCTACATTACATTGATGAACTGGAGCTAGTTCTGTGTCACCCTATATTATAACTGTTGCATGAGGAATCGCATCCGACATAATTATCCATCATTGATCCATTGCCTACGAGCTTTTCACATATTGATCTTTGCGTAGTTACTTTCCCGTTGCCACTGTTACGATTGCTACAAAAACTACTACTGTTACTTTTACCACCGTTACCGTTACTTCCATACCACTTTGTTACTAAATATTTTGCTGTAGATATTAAGTCTTTCAGGTGGTGTTGAATTGACAACTCAACTGCTCATACTTGAGAATATTCTTTGGCTCCCCTTGTGTCGAATCAATAAATTTGGGTTGAATACTCTACCCTCGAAAAATGTTGCGATCCCCTATACTTGAGGGTTATCAGTAGTGTCTAGCAGTCGAGCATGTAGTGCATGTGCTGGCTACCAATGCTGTTTGTGGTGCCGCTATTGCAGAAAGCATGCTGGCTGCATCGCCGGCAAGCTTCCATAGAATTGAGACTTGCAGAATTCAAACTAATAAAACGATGTTGAATCCATCAGGTATCATGCATCACCTTGGACTGTTGTATGTGCTCGACTTGGACAGTTGTGCAGCGCTTGGTGAAGATGGTGGCCGTGATTCTACTTGGACTGATGTCCCCGCTCCACTTGGACGGCTGCCAGTAACCATGGTGAACGAGCTCGTGGCCGAGGGTGGCCAAGGCGACCACCAGGAACTGTAGGTGGCCGTGCTTGTTCTCGGTAGTGAGCTCACATGAGGTGGAGGTGATGACGGGAAGCAGGGATCATGGGTGGCCTTCATCTCGCCACCGGATACGGGTGCCCACGCTCGTGGACGCCGAGGATGGGATAGACAGCAAAACATGAGACTAGTGAAATCGAGCTATTCGTCGAGCTGCTGAAACATTTTTAGTATGGGTTAGGTACAATTCCAAACTAGTACCTGAAAATCCCATCCCCAAATATGCATGTCAAGCTTCAGAGTTGGAAGTACTCTAAACAGAGCAAACTCAAAACATTGAACTCATACATACATACATACATACATACATACATACATGCAGTACAAATAGTCAATATGAGCAGAAATCTGTAGATGAATAAGAACAACACATCATGAGAGAGTTGATGCATCATCAGTACTTGAGGAGATGGAACAGAGCACGACAAGTAGCAACATAATCATTTTTTGTATATAGTCAGACTACTTTTTCAACACACACATTGAACCGTTTCTGGGGTTCTTAATGTGCTGATAATAGAAAACATGTTGAACTGAAAGTTGGGCTTCCACAACTACCGAATGTTTTGGGTTCTTTATGTACCATTTTTTTTAATCTTTTTCTGAACTCCAAATCACAATACACAGATGTACTACACAACAATGTGTATTTGTACTGTCCATAACAACGAATTAACCAAAACCAACTAATTTATTAAGGAAACAATTTTTAAACTTGGTTTGAGCTTTGTTTCTTCTGATTTTTAAACCTGTGCAGCATGTATACCCGAACTTGCGTGAATGACAGTCAATGACAGATAGTTTTTTCTGCTTTTTTATAAGATGAACGGAAAAAACATAAAATGGTGAGTGAAATGTTTTAAATCTCCCGGGAGCCTATCGACGAACTAGTGTTCAGTGTATACCGGGAGGAGGAGAAGCTGATGGAGCATCTCGAAGAAGGCGCCACGCCTCCACCACGATGGTGCAGCCGGAGTTGCGCCGTCCAGGGTGCTGTCCCAAGGCAAGGGAATGGCACAGGCGGCAGCGGTAGTGGGGTAGATGGGGCACTCAGCGACGCGCTGGGGGAGGGGGCCGGCGGTGGCGCTCAGGGAGTGGGGGGCGGCGGCGTTGCGCTGGGGTAGACGGGGCCGGTCGGCGGTGCGGTCGGGGAGGGGTCGGTCGGCGGCACGCAAGGGAGGGGCCGGTTGACAGCGCACGAGGGGAGGGGCCAGTCGGCGACACGCAAGGGGAGGGGCCAGAAGGCTGCGCGCAAGGGGAGGGGCGGCAGCCGACGCGGAAGGGGAGGGGCCGAGCGGCGGCGCGCAAGGGGAGGCGTCGGCCGCCGGCGCGCTGGGGGAGGGGTTCGTGGTCGTGTGGGTTGGAGACGATGGGATCTTGGGTGATTTTCTTTTTCCTGGATGGATCTCAGGATTAGCTGGGCATTTTGGGTTAGGTTGGCTCCGATCCCTCTATACAGGGCGGGAGAGTAACAGAATAATATTATGTTACTAGTAACATAATAGCTTATGTTACTAGTAACATAATAGCTCTGCCTTCTTCCACCGCGGGGATGCCCTCCATCTCCCAGGCGTTACTGGAAAAACAACGGCGGCAGGCTCCTCTGTGACCACCGACCTCACCAGCGCCACTTTTAGGAACCCGACCAACAAGCAAGCAAGCCGATCCATGCATCTGTGAGCAGGCAGGAGAAGGAAGACACAGATCGGGCATCAGGAGAGATAGTACCATCGTTCGTTCATCATGTGGTGGTGGGTCGTGCCACCACGACGATGGACTGGACCCGTCCCACTCAGGATCCACTCCTGCGGCAAAACCACGGGCGAATCCGTCCCCTATTTCGCAAGGTGCATGCACCTCCTCCGTACCACTACCACCAATCTCTTCTTCTTCTTTCTTCTCATGCTATCACTATTCAACATCGGTTCCCTGGTCTAGCCTGCCGTGCCATGTCCTCCTCAATGAATGCGATCGGATGCTTTCTTGCTTGCTCCTACTCCCGCCCGAAAGCACCCACCGACTGAGCTTAACTCTAATTGCGCCTTCCTGCCCCATTCCCACGTGTGGCGTTGCTGCTGCTGGGAACTGCTACTAGTAGTACTCGTGATGAACTAACCATCCACCTGCCATATCTTTTGCATGATTCTGCTCCTAATTCCTCCAGCTAATTAGGAGAAGTGCTTATTTAGTCCTCCCATTAAATTAGTCCATGAGCATCATCCGACTACAAATGGCTGCTCCATCGATGGAGCCGGACACGAATCTCAAATCTCGATCTGCCCGGCCCCCCTTGCTTAGTTGGTAGTAGTAATACTACATTAGGCTAATATATGTAGCTGCCAACTGTGTGTCTCCGTACGTTCCTTGACGCTCCGGCTTCATCCGCGGGCACGTGACGCGAAACGCTCGTTGGTTACTACTGCTCCGCGCCGTCTTCATTTTCTCTCATGTTGGTACGAGGATGGAGCCACACTCTGGGGTGGCACGCCAAGAGGTACAGGTGCAGACTTTGAGCTTTGCAAGTTTGAAGTTTTCAGGAAAGTGTGCTCTCGTACGTACATTTGTCATTCTCACGGTGTGCGGGGTGCATTTGGTGTCGCTCCATCGGCTGCTTTTGTCCGTCCAAATGGTGGTTCTCTAGAACTTAGCTACGAGCTGGAGCCTATGGGAAGGGACTCTTGCTTGAGAGTATCCTAGGTCCCGACTAGACACGAGAGCTTGTGTGAGCAGCGTGTAGGCACACCCTCACACTTGTCGGTCTTGCAATTTAAGAAATACTACCTCTGTATCAAAATATTTGTAGTTGGAGAATCTAGTAGCTTCCCCCAATTTTTTTAAAAAAAATGCAACTTCAATTCTGTTGTGCTTGTACTAATGGATGATTTATTTGGCTTAAAATTTTTGTTTTTGCGAAGGTCAAGATGTTGTGTTGCAGAAGGTCAAAGTGTGTATTGTATATGTGTGTGCGTTTTTTTAAATGCACACCTTCATTGCAAAACAGTATGTTCATTCTTTGATGTGAGGATGGTTCCCCATGCAAAAGAATTGCAAAAGAAATCGCTATTTCCTTTATAGTGTTGTGTTGTTATTAGAAGAAAAGAAAAAGAGAAGTTCAGTTTCTAAACATGACGCTGTTCAACATGCAAACGAATGGAAAAACTGTGCATGTTCACCTACCAAAATGTCCAAACATTTCTTGTGGAAAAAACTTCACTCTGTGTTTTGAACTCTGCGTGAGAACTTTATGCTCTTTCAAATGTGTGCACTTGTATTTGTGTAAAATGCATGTAGCACACGAAGTGTATGTCTGTTGTTGTGTGTAATTTACTTGAATTATAATAGCATGCGAAGTTCATGTTTCAGAAATTCATAAGTTCGCGTGTACCACATACTGAAGAAATTCATCAATGAAAAAAATGACTGCCTAGGCCATTTCACCGACAGCAAAAAATATGTCACGAGACAAAAAATAAAGCTGCATAAGATATAACATAGTAAGTTCATAGAAATGGTGGAAAACATAATTTTGTTTTGTAAGTTTAACCATTTCTAAAAAATACATTGAAGTTAAAATTTAAATAATAGGGCGGTTCAATGTTTATTACAAACTTGTAATTTTCCCCGTTACTACAGAATAAACCAAGAAGTTCAAAAACAAAAAATGGAGGAGTTCGAAAAGTTTATAAAAAATGGTGTTTCTACATTTTATTAAAAAATTGGAGAAGTTCAAATTTAAAAAACATAGAAGTTTAAAATGTTTATAAAAAACCAAGAAGGTCAAATTAAAAAACAAGCAGTTTAAAAAGTTTGTAAACATGGATTTGCCACTGGTTTTTTAAGATCTGGAAATTCAAATTTAAAGAAGTGAGCGGTTCGATGTTTATTACATAACTAGGACTTTTCCCTACAGTATTGAATAACACCAAAAAGTCCTATTGTCTTAATTAAAAAATTCCTTATATTTCAATTGGAAAAAGTGGAGCACTTCGATATTATATTTGAAAAATTGGATTTTTCTAGTTATTAAAGAATAAAACCAATAAGTTCAATTTCATTCAACGAAGAAGTTTGATCTTCCTAAAAAACCTCCAATTTTCACATTTGTGAAAATACACAAATGAAGTTCAAGTAAAAAAGGTAGAGCGCTTCAATGTCTATAAAAAAAATCAGATATTTTCACGTAATCGAGAGAAGTTCGGTTTGATAACTGCCAGAAGTTCATGTACTACTTGGTGTGCATTTGTATGAAAAAAAAGAATGAAAAAGCAAAGGCCGAAGGTTCAAGTGCTCAGCCCAAGAAAGTTCAAAAATTCTTGTGAGAGATGTTGAAAAAATATACGTGACAGAAGTTCAAGGTGAAAACAGCGGGAAGTTCAAACTACTACACAGAATGCGTTTCAGATTAGAATAGAAAACTAAAAGCTTAAAAGGTTTGTTGCAAGAAGTTCACGTGCTCTATCCGGGGAAGTTCAAAAATTCTCGCGATAGAGGTTCACCTTGTATTTCCATGTTCGAAAACACAAAAAATAAAAATTTATTTTTGCATTTTAAATAATTCTCTCAATCCACAAAGAAGTTCAATTATTATTTGGGAGCAATTTGATTTCAAAATGGAAATAAAAAATTTAAATTATAAAAATGGAAAAGTTCATGTACTACATGGTGTGTATTTAATATGAAAAAAATGAATAAAAAGGCAAGGTACAAATTTTTTGTTGTTATAAGTTCATGTCCTCGGTCGGAGAAAGTTAAAAAATTTATTGTGAGACAGGTTTGTACAAAAGGAATATCGTTTGTGTAACACTGACGAATGGATGAAAAAATTACAAATGAAAATACGTCACAGAAGTTCAACGTGAAAACAACAGGAAGTTCAACTACTACACTGAATGACATTCAGATGAAAAACTTTTAAAATCGTCGCCAGTATGAAAAAACGATCAACATGGGAAAAGTTGCGTGTTTACAGCAGCTTTCCACCGGTATATCACTTGCTCAATTCCGGTGAGTGTTCCGGTGAGTGGATGGAGAGCTACGGGCAAAAAAGCACGTGAAGAACAGAGTAAAGTTCAAGTAGACATGCCAAGAAGTTCAAGTTCTTTACGCTGTGCATTTTCGAAGAATCTGTTTCGCGATAAAGGCAGAACAAATGATCCCGCCGTTTTTGAAAATACTTGAAAATGCCTGGAATCAGAGAGAAGCATCAACATGAAAAAGTTTCGCATTTTCCTTAGCTTTTCAACGGTATATTATTTGCCCCATTCCAATAAAGTTTGTAAAAATTACTGTGAAAATACATTTTGAGCCATTTTCGAGATTGACTTAAAAACGTAAAGAATTGGAAGAAACAATACATACCAAAAAGTTTCGCACTTGTTCAAGCTTACCAACGCCATATCATTTGCTGCATTCGGATGCACGTTTAAAAAATGAGCTCAAAAATAAAAACTCAATAGGACTTGTACCATTTTCTAAATTACTGTTAAACCGTTCAAAATTAGGAAAACTTTTAACCTAAAAAAGTAGCGCATTTTCATAAGCTTTCCAACGCCATATCATTTTCCTCAATTGGATTAGCCGTTTAGAAATGACATCAAAAATACGAACTCGGCTGTTCGGTTTGCAAAATTTTAGTTTTTTCCAAATTACTCTTTAACCATTGGGAATTAGAGAAAACTTTTAACATGTGGAAGGAGCGGTTTTTCGGCAGCTTTCCAACGCCAAATTATTTGTCACATTCCGATAAACGGTTTAGAAATGTGATAAAAATACGTTTCATGTCTTTTGTATGAAGAAAAAACGGTTTTCAAAACCGCTCTTAAACCGCTTACATTTTGCCAAAAAATTAACTTGGGTCATGATACTCATGTCCATAGCTTTTCAACGGTATATCGCAAGCCCCATTTGGGCAATGTTGGCGGAAGTTCAAGCTAGTACAGGGGGAAGTTCAGCATACTACTAGCGGGCAGTTCAGGTTGTGATCAGTATATTATTCTCATCCCGTGATCAGAAAAGTTTATAGAAAAGCCAATTTTCCATCTTTTAAAAAATACCTAGATGTTCAAAATGAGATAATTGAGCGGTTCGATATTTGTTACATAACTAGGAGTTTTCCCGTTACTAATGAATAACACCAAGAAGTCCTAATTAAAAAATGAAGCTATTTGATGTTTATAAAAAACTAAGATTTCCCCAATACTAAAGATTAAAAACCAAGAAGTTCAATTTATATAAAAAAATCAGGTTTTCTCGCTACTAATGAATACAACCAAGAAGTTCAATTGGAAAGGCGGAGCAGTTTTATATTTATTTGAAAAAATGAATTTTTCAGTTCCTAAAGAATAAAACAAATAAGTTCAATTCGAAATAACGAAGATGTTCGATGTTTCTAAAAAACCTCCATTTTTCACATTTCTAAAAAAATACACAAATGAAGTTCAAGTAAAAAAGGTAGAGAGGTTCAATGTCTATAAAAAACTCAGATATTTTCACGTAACCGAGAGAAGTTTGGTTTGATAACTCCCAGAAGTTCACGTACTACGCGGTGTGCATTTGTATGAAAAAAGAATGAAAAGCAAAGGCCGAAAGTTTTGTTGCTAGAAGTTCAAGTGCTCGGCCCGAGAAAGTTCAAAAATTCTTGTGCGAGTGGTTGAACAAAAATACGTGACAGAAGCTCAAGGTGAAAACAACGGGAGGTGAAAAAAATTCTTATCCATTAAAGAAGTTCATAGTGAAAACAACGAGAAGTTCAAGTACTGTAAGGAATGCATTTCAGGTGAGAATAAAAGTATAGAAAAATAAAAGCTTAAAGGGTTTGTTGAAAGAAGTTCAAGTCGTCTGTCTGGAGAAGTTCAAAAATTCTTGCGAGAGAGGTTCACCTTGTATTTCCATGTTCAGAAACACAAAAAAGAAAAAAATGCGTTTTAAAATAATTCTCTCAATCCAGAAAGAAGTTTAGTTATTATTTGGAGCAATTTGATTTCAAAAAGAAAATAAAAAATTCAACTCATAAAAAATGGAAAAAGTTCATGTACTACATGGTATGTGTTTAATATGAGAAGCATTAATTACAAGGCAAAGTCCAAATTTTTTGTTGTTATAAATTCAAGTCCTCGGTCGGAGAAAGTTAAAAAAATTATTGTGAGAGGGGTTTGTACAAAAGGAATATCATTTGTGTAACACCTACGAAATGGATGAGAAATTACAAACGAAAATCCGTCACAGAAGTTCAACGTGAAAACTGCAGGAAGTTCAACTACTACATTGAATGAATTTCAGATGAAAAACTTTGAAAACCATCGCGAGTAGGAAAAAGTGATCAACACGGGAAAGTTGTGTGTTTACATCAGCTTTCCATCGGTATATGACTTGCTCAATTCCGGTGATTGGATGGAGAGATACGACCAAAAAAGCACGTGAAAAACAGATTGAAGTTCAAGTACACCTGCCGAGAAGTTCAAGTTCTTCACGCGGTGCATTTCCGAAGAATCTGTTTTGCGATAATGGCAGAACGCATGATCTCGCCGTTTTCGAAATTACTTGAAAACCGCCAGGAATCAGAGAAAACCATCAACATGAAAAAGTTTCGCATTTTTCGTAGCTTTTCAAGGGTATATTATTTTCCCCATTCCGACAAAGTTTGTAGAAATTACGGCTAAAATACGTGTTTAGCCATTTTCAAAATTGACTTAAAACAGTAAAGAATTGGGAGAAACAATATATATCAAACAGTTTTGCATTTTCTCAAGCTTACCAACGCCATATCATTTGCTCCATTTGGAAGCACAGTTAAAAAATTAGCTCGAAAATACGAACTCGTTGGAACTTGTATCGTTTGCTAAATTACTCTTAATCCGTTCAAAATTAGAAAAAACTTTCAACATGAAAAAGTAGCGCATTTTCATAAGCTTTCCAACACCATGTATTTGCCTCAATTGGATTAGCCATCTATAAATGGCATCGAAAATACGAACTCGGCTGTTCGGTTTGCGAAATTTTACGATTTCCAAAACACTCTTTAACCGTAGGGAACTAGAGAAAACTTTCAACATGTGGAAGGAGCGGTTTTGCAGCAGCTTTCCAACGCCATATTATTTTCCTCATTCCGATTAATGGTTTAGAAATGTGATCGAAAATACTATTCATGTTTTTTGTATGAAGAAAAAACGGTTTTCAAAACTGCTCTTAAACCGCTTACATTTTACCAAAAATTTAACTTGGGTCATGATACTCGTGTCCATAGCTTTCCAACGGTATATCGCAAGCCCCATTTGGGCTATGTTGGCGGAAGTTCAACCTAGCACAGGAGGAAGTTCAGGTCGAAAAACCCAGGCAGTAAAATTGCAAAAAACGCAAGTTCATCACGACCCGAGAGCAAAATCCGCCAACGAGCGAGATTCCTATTCAAAACGGGCATTTAGTTGCTAAAAATCGTTTCTAGACTGCACTTACATCATACAGAACACGACTAACCAGAATAATTCGCGCGGGGAGACATGGTTGTGAAGATAGCCCGAAGGTCGGGTTCCTACAGAGGGAAGTTCAGGCATGTAACTCAGGAAGTTCATGTTGTGATCAGAATATATATAGTCGCAAGTGAACGTGGGTGTTAGCAAGATCATTTGTGTGTCGCTTTGCGAGTTTTCATTCATTGTCCGAGAAATGGGAAAAAACTTTGAACAGTTCGGCCGCAGGGTGCGGCCAGAGGCGTAGGCCTTGTTGGTATTTCAATTACAGGAAATGCATATAGAGTCCAGAAATAACGAAGATCATTGTGTCCCCGTGGTGTGCTCTCACGATCCCATGGAAATATTTTGGTAAAGTTTGGCACAAGTTTTGGTGCTCGCACCTTCCAAACTGGTGCATCTCACAAGAAGGATCATAGTTTCCAAAAGGAGATGCAACACTTCGGACTCTAAATCGTCGGTGACTACATCATTCTGCCTCGAATTTTTTTTCACGGTAAACAATCACGGATATACCCTTGGTTTGATTTTCTGTCCCATTTCAGGCCCATCTGCTATATTTAAGTCATTTTTGGCACCTACCTTGCATTTAGTGCATATAAAGTCAAAACCCTACTACAAATACATGTGGGTGTTAGTTAGCAAAGAAGGTGTAAAAATCATTTGTGCATCGCTTTGCGAGTTTTCATGCGTTGTCCGAGAAGCGGGGAGAAGTTTCAAACATTTCGTCCGCGAGGTGCGGCTGCCGGGGTAGGCCTAGTTGGTATTTTAATTACAGAAATTTAGATGGAGTCCAGACATCATCTAAATCAGAGTGTGCCTGTGGCATGCTCTCACGACCCCGTGGAAAAAATTTGGTGAAGTTCAGCACAAGTTTTGATGATCGCTCCATGGAAATCGGAGCATCTTACAAGAAGGATTATGGTTTCCATAAGGAGAAGTGTCAATTCAAACTCCAGTGGCCGGTTACTTCATCGTTTGGCCTCATAAAATTTCCACGGTTCGCAATCACCATTATACCACAGGTTTGATTTTCTGGCACATTTCATGTATCATTTGCTATAGTTAAGACTTTTTTTGAATTTAACGTGCATTTTGTGCATATAAAGAAAATTACAACAAGAACTGCATTTGCTGTCGAAAGGGATGAGGATTGTCGTTCGATCTGGGAGCATCCAAAGGTGCAGACGTACGATCCGTGGGGTTTGGGTTCTGCCCAATCAGAAGGCATGACTCAGATCACGCGCGCTGTTTGGTCGGCACACGACTTTCATGAACGAACTGTGTCCTATTCGCAAACCAGATTGCATATCTTATGTTCATACATACTAGAGTGAGATCAATTGAGTATGCTACCTCTATGGTATAATAATAATAATAATAATAATAATAATAATAAGCAGTTCAAATTCATTGCTTGAGTTAGAGAACATATCAAGGTTAACATATTAACGGTTCTTACATCAACAGAAAACCGGGCATAAGTCACAAATTAAGTACATGCGACAGTTCTAAACTGAATGAATTATGTTGCAGGGTTGGCCTAAAAGCTAGTCTTACGGCTTAATTCCCATGTACATGGGGGAACTGGGATCATTACGTTGACCCCGAATGAACTTGAATTTTCTGATGATTTTACGCTTCTCTGTTTTAGGGGTGCGTGATCCCTTGGCTGGCAACTCAGCAAATTCATCGTACTCATCCTCATCGGCAACATCCTCGACACCCAGTACCCTCCTCTTCCCATGCATCACTACATGCCAGTTCTTATGCTAGGGGTCTTCCGCATAGAAAATCTGGGTAACATGGCTGGCAAGAACGAACGGGTCCGTGTGATATGCCATCGTTGTCCTATTAACACAGGTCTTCCTGTAATCATCAACCTTTACCTGACTAAGAGGGATCCATGTGCACCTGAATAATGCCACCTTAACTTTCACATAGTTAAGCTCCCAAATCTCTTTGATGGTTCCACAGTATACCCTTTTATCGACTTCATCTACAGTCATGCATTCTATTCGAACAGAGCTATTCTGATATGAGGTCTTCTCATCACGTTCCTCAGTGTAGAACGTGTAACTATTTATGTGATATGCTTGGTACATCAACACCGTAGGTGATGGCTTTTGTGCCAACCACGTAGCAATGTCATCAATGGATCCTTGTGCCAAATGATACTTCAGCCATTCGGTAGTTATTAGTGTCTCCTTCATCTCCACATCTAATGGATGCACCATTGTTAAGAAGCTTTGGGGTATCTCGGCCAAGTGTTCGTCGGCATAAGCGATGAGAACTGGGTTGTTAAGCAATACCGTCAAATGGGCTTTCTCTGCCAATTCTCCGGGTGCAGCCTTTTGCATGCCAGCAAGGACCGGCTTACCTTTCAGCCTTCCCTCGTGGCGAGAGAGGGGCAAACCTATAGGTCTTTGTTTCATGTATTCGATGCAAAACTCAACCACCTCCTCCATGGTATAACCTTGTAGGATGCTTTCCTCTGGATGGTTTCGGTTCCGACAATAGCGCTTCATTATCCCATGAACTGGTGAAGGGACACATGTTGCGAAGAAACACAGGACCAAAATACTTTATCTCGTCGACAAGGTGCACAGTGAGATGGACCATGACATCAGAGAATGATGGTGGGAAAAACATCTCTAGGGTGGACAATATTCTCTCAATGTCCTCTTGCATATGATCCAACTCTTCAGGATCTACAACTTTCTGCCCTAGTTTGTTGAAGAAAGCACAGAGCTCAGTGAGTGTGTTTCTTATATCTTTGTCTATCAGATTCCTAATAGCCACCGGGAGGATTCGTGTCAACATTACGTGGCAATCATGCGACTTCATGTGTCCCAACTTCATTTTACCTGAGCTCACATCCACGAGACTTCTGATGTTTGCGGAGTAGGAAGAGGGTGTCTTAACTGACCACAAACAGGTTAAGAACTTTGCTTCTTTTTGACTGAAATTGTAACACTAGCAAGCGTGGAGGAATTTGTTATCATCTTTTGCTCCACTCTTGTGTTTTGATTGATCACCAAGCATATCGAGCCATGCACCGTCACCATCCTTTGTTTTACCTTTAATCTTGAGCAGAGTACCAAGGATGCTTTCACATACGTTCTTCTCTACGTGCATGACATCGATGCGGTGACGTACACGTAGAATCTCCCAGTAAGGTAATTTCAAGAATACCGATTTCTTATTAAACACTTGATTCCTGGTGTTTGTTTCACCATGAAAGCGTGCTTCTTGCCAAGCACAACATTATATTGTTGAGCCATGTTGTGGACCACCTCCCCATTAGATGGTCTTGGGCCCAAACCTAGCTTTGCCGTACAATCAAATTCCGCTTTCATCTTTCGTCATGGGTGATTTCCCCGTAAGAACCTACGATGATGCAAATATACGGTTTTGCACGAGTTGGGAAGAAATCTGTTAGTTGTCCTATCCATTCATGTGACACACCCTACATCTCTCTTTGTTTTTTGCCCTAATGTGTTGCCTAATGCCGACATATCTTCAATGGTGTGCAGCAGCATCGCATGTAGATCTAAAATCTCCTTTTTGTAAGCATCATAACATTTTACAACAGTCCCTTCTGCCCACACTGTCAGCAGTTCTTCTACCAGTACCTGAAAGTAAATGTCGATGTCATTTCCAGGTAGCTTCGGGCCTTGGATAATCATTGACATCATAATGCCAAAAGGATTCATCCCGTCAGTACACTCCCTGAGCCTTATACTTCTAGGATCCTTGGCAAAGTCTTCAAACTTGTTGTCGATTAATTCCCACTAAGCCCCATCTTTCGGGTGCCTCGGATATTTATCCACTGTTCACTCATCATGATGCCACCGCAACCTCTTTTCCTCTCTAGGTTTTGCAAACAAATGCCTCAATCTTGGAATTAAGGGCAAGTACCAAACAACCTTGAACGAGATTCCTGTCTTGATCTCGTCATCCAATTTGTACTTGTCCTTTGCTCTCCTGCGCTTGTATCGTGCATGCTTGCATATGGGACATGCACGCAAATCTTTGTACTCACCATGGTACAATATAAAATTATTCACACAAGCGTGTATCTTCTGTACTTCAAGTTCCTAGGGGCAAACAATTTTCTTCGCTTCATTCGTGCTTCTGGGGAGCACATTATCTTCCGGAAGAATTTCTTTCAAAAGACCTAACAACTATGTGAAGCCCTTGTTTGATAGACTGTTTGCTCCTTTAAATCTAAGAAGCGCCAGGGTGGCACTCAACTGGGAATATTTTTTTTGCAACCTAGATACAATTCTTTCTTGGAGTCCGCAACAATTGTTGGCATAACCTTGTACCCAATCATATCCTTTTTTGGGCCCTTGAAATCTGCCATCATAGTAGCAAAATCTGGCATATCAAGATCGTCGTTGTCTGTGTTGCCGTCTTGGTTTTCCAGTGGGCGTTTCGACTTTCCGGTGTTCCATTGGTAGCTTGACGCCTCTGCCCCGATGTTAGATTCAACATCCATGTGACACTGACCAGGGTTGGCATCTCGCAGCCCTGGGTATATTTATCCATTACCTGTTCTTCACCGTGTCTGGTCCAACGTGTATATCCATCCATGAATCCTCGAGAGAGTAAGTCCCACTCGACATCTGCAACTTCATGTGACTCTGTATTGGCACAATGACTACATGGGCACATGATGTAATCCTCATCACCAATTCTCTTCTTTGTACTTTCAGCCAAATTCACGAACTCCGCCATGCCACTCATAAAATCTGAGCTTCTCCGATTGTCCATCCATTCAAATCGTTCCATCTGCACCACATGGAGGGTAATTAAAAACCAAACAACAACATTAATACACAGATTAACTGATGCCCAAAGATGCATGCATAAATCACAAGGTTTTATTTTCATAATTACTGAGGGCACTCCATATTGTTATCCAGACGTGCAATGACAAAATTAATGGCCAGTCAATTTACACACAGACTACAACAACACTACCCTTAGGAATTGAATTCCTTAATTAAGCCACTCGCGAAAAGAATACCTTAATTAATTAGCCACGCGGCGACCTCCACCCAGTAGATAGAGAAGCGCGATGTGGTGGCACGCCGAGATAGTAGGGCCGAGGAGCAAAGCTTAGTGCGGCTACCACCTGAAGTTCGACCTCCAGTATCCCGCCATCGACCGCGATGGATGTGCTCCAATCACGCCGCCGCCGACCTCAATGGTTGAGCTGCTCCTATCTCCCGCCGCAGACCGAGGATTGACCTCCTATGATGCCACCACCGCCCACCAACCGAGGATGGACCTCTTATCCGGCAGCCGATGCCTTGGCCGCCGCCGCCATCTCTGTCTGTAGAGCGGCTATTTTATGTTTTGATGGATATCCGCAGAGCAGCTGTTTACACGGTATTACTGTAACTCAATTATATGTACAGGGTAGTACATCACATACGGTTATGTCACGGAAACCGTGTCGCCCCTACGTTGTCTTCTCACACGGTTTGGTGCAGAAATCGTGTGTGAAGTTGTAATACTAACACAGACGACACGTATAAATAGTGTGCCGTATACAACATATAGTGCGATAAGTAGTTCCCGACCGTTAGCTTATCCCCATAGTTTCCCCATTTCCCCCACATCCCTAGATAGCCTCCAAATTCCCTTGCGTGGCGCTGACATTGGGGGAATGCAGATGAGTGGTGCTGATGGTTTCGATGTGATTGCTCCTGCTCGTAATGCCGCTCTCGGCAGTGCCACCACAATGGCGGTCGCCGCCGAGCACTTGCCGAAGGTCATCAAAAGGCAGGTGTACCACGGATCCAAATTATCCTGTCAGGTTCCAATCTATCCCGATCTTTTTAGCATGTCCAAAGTAGCCCCCTTCCGAATCCGTCTTGGATGACCCCCCCCCCCAGGAAAGCGATCCGCCGCCGGATCCGGAGCATGACTCTAGACTCCCGCAACATGAGTTTGACTCCGAGTTTTGCGCCACCGAGAAGTACCAAAAGCTGAGTTGTGTGCACGGGCACACTCCTGCTCGACGTGTATGCACAGAGGGATTCAACATTGGCAGGCGGTTTCTTAGTTGCCCCTGAGAGGTTAATGCTAAGTTCATCATTTTATTTGAGTTAATGCCACCGCTCATCCTGAATACTATTTAACATTGGCAGGGATATGAGGCTTGTGCCTTTGTTAACTGGCTGGATGAAGAATGGCATGGCAGGGCTCGGAGTGTTATCACCAAGCTCAAGATAACATAAAGCTGAAGAAGAAACTGGCTGATCTGGAATGTACAATCGGTACGATGAAGCAAGAAGAATCAATCACATGCAACAGATGAAAGCAAGAGACAAGAAGGAACTAGCATGTGTAGTTGTGATTGTCGCATTAGCCATGTTCTATGCGTTGTTTGCAATGATGATTAGGTGTTTTGTTGACAGTATTGCTGAAGCACATCTAGATGTGCTCTAAGCAATGCACATCTAGGTCCTATGCCGTTGATGTTCTGCGAAGATTCGTGCAGATATTTTCCTTTGTCTTTATTCCTTTTCCTTTGTAGTTTGATTATTACCGGCTTCATCAACAAGAAGAGCTCAATGTATTTCTTGCCAACTGTCCTACTCCATTCGTACCGGTGCATAACTCACATTATGAAAACCAAATAATCCCAAAACTCGTTCCTTGTGTTTGTCCTGAAAAAAGAAATCAGCCAATAGGGGTCCAGCGTAATTAATTAACACACTGAGAATTCCGCAACCCCGGGAATTTGGAGCGACTAGGTACAAATAATTGCGGTTGATTATATCAGTGGTTAGATAATGCGTCAACCCCCGCTTCAATTGGCATTCCTCTTCTCTACATACCCCACTTAAGTGTCCACCATCTTCATTGTCCTCAGCCGGCCGCGCTACACACTTGCACACACTCTGCAATCTCGCTTTCTTGCGGTTTTTATATGACCACAACCATGTCGACCGACAGCGAGGACGACACTTCCGCCAGCAGTCTGGTACCCGATGATAGGTCAACATCGGAATCATCCCGCTCGTCTTCCATGAGTCCGGCGTCGAGCCCAGACCTCGATTATATCTGGATCATGGAAGGGATGCCGCTTCCGGAGTCCCAGACGACAACCAGACGGACAAGGAGCCCTCTGAGGACGATGAAGAGGAGGACGATGATGATGAGGAGGAATGGTCGAACAAGGAGGAGGAGAACGACGACAACAACAACGTTGATGACGGCGATGGCGATGAAAAGCCAATGGTCAGTGGCAAGAAGCGTCCTTGCCAAGACGATGTCGCGGGGACATCCAACAACATCAACAAGAATGAGAAGGACTAAATTAAGCAGACTGTATATATCTCTGTTTCTGTTCACTCACATTATTCCGTTATCTCTGTTTCCCATGTCAATCTCATTGCAGACGGTTGGTAATATGTATTCCACAGAGATTTTTTACATTATCGCCCACAGGTTGGTTTCTTGAATTGTGTGCCCCGACGAGCACACAATTCACAATAAAGACCGTACAAAATTCTGATGACCGACCTGTTTGCCGGGTATCATAGACATCTTCTTACGCTGAATCGTTTGTGTTCAACTCGATCATCACAAACGGTTCATCGAAGCGAACTATATGCCGTGTATCGCACACACCTTGACATGGCTGCCCGTTTCTGTTGTTCTGTCTCATCGCAAACAGTTCGTATGGATCAACCATATGCCCCGCATCGCACACAGAACCAAAATCTAAACCGTTTTTGATGTATCCTTCATTGCAAACGTTTTGCATCTTTTTTGACGGTTTTTTATATCATTATTTGCAATTAATCCATCGCACACAGTTTCGTCAAAGGGTCTCTGATCGTAGTGTCATGTTAGCAGCATCCTGCAGTAGTGCACACGTACAAAGTAGTACGTACCACATGAGTAATGAATGTCATCTTCTCCTCATCTTCCTTTGCCATGAAGATCTAATGATAACCAGAGTAGGCATCCAGAAAAGGGAGCATGTTACAGCCAGCGGTGGAGTCCACAATCTGATCAATTCGCGACAAGGGAAAGGGGTCCTTTGGGCATGTGCTACGTCTTGAGCACTGCGTTGGTTTTCCCTTGAAGAGGAAAGGGTGATGCAGTAAAGCAGCGTAAGTATTTCCCTCAGTTTTTGAGAACCAAGGTATCAATCCAGTAGGAGGCCACGCACGAGTCCCTCGCACCTACACAAACAAATAAAATCCTCGCAACCAACGCAATAAAGGGGTTGTCAATCCCTTCACGGTCACTTACGAAAGTGAGATCTGATAGATATGATAAGATAATATTTTTGGTATTTTTATAATAAAGATGCAAAGTAAAATAAAAGGCAATGAAAATAGCTAAGTGTTGGAAGATTAATATGATGGAAAATAGACCCAGGGGCCATAGGTTTCACTAGTGGCTTCTCTCGAGAGCATAAGTATTATGGTGGGTAAACAAATTACTGTTGAGCAATTGACAGAATTGAGCATAGTTATGAGAATATCTAGGTATGATCATGTATATAGGCATCATGTCCGAGACAAGTAGACCGACTCCTGCCTGCATCTACTACTATTACTCCACACATCGACCGCTATCCAGCATGCATCTAGAGTATTAAGTTCAAAAGAATAGAGTAACGCTTTAAGCTAAGCACTTCTCCCATTGCAAGAAAGATCAATCTAGTAGGCCAAACCAAACTGATAATTCGAAGAGACTTGCAAAGATAACCAATCATACATAAAAGAATTCAGAGAAGATTGAAATATTGTTCATAGATAAACTTGATCATAAACCCACAATTCATCGGTCTCAACAAACACACCGCAAAAGAAGATTACATCGAATAGATCTCCACAAGAGAGGGGGAGAACATGTATTGGGATCCAAAAAGAGAGAAGAAGCCATCTAGCTAGTAACTATGGACCTGAAGGTCTGACGTAAACTACTCACACATGATCGGAGAGGCTATGGTGTTGATGTAGAAGCCCTCCGTGATCGATGCCCCCTCCGGCGGAGCTCCGGAAAAGGCCCCAAGATGGGATCTCACGGGTATAGAAGGTTGCGGCGGTGGAATTAGGTTTTTGGCTCCGTATCTGGTAGTTTGGGGGTACGTAGGTATATATAGGAGGAAGAAGTACGTCGGTGGAGCAACATGGGCCCCACGAGGGTTGAGGGCGCGCCCCCTACCTCGTGTCTTCCTGGTTGATGTCTTGACGTAGGGTCCAAGTCCTCTGGATCACGTTCGTTCCGAAAATCACGTTCCCGAAGGTTTCATTCCGTTTGGACTCCGTTTCATATTCTTTTTCTGCGAAACACTGAAATAGGCAAAAAAAGGCAATTCTGGGCTGGGCCTCCGGTTAATAGGTTAGTCCCAAAAATAATATAAAAGTGTATAATAAAGCCCAATAATGTCCAAAACAGAATATAATATATCATGGAACAATCAAAAATTATAGATACGTTGGAGACGTATCAAGCATCCCCAAGCTTAATTCCTGCTCGTTCTCAAGTAGGTAAATGATAAAAACAGAATTTTTGATGTGGAATGCTACTTAGCATAAGTTCAATGTAATTCTTCTTACTGTGGCACGAATGTTCAAATTTAATATGATTCAAGATAAAAGTTTAATGTTGACATAAAAACAATAATACTTCAAGCATGCTAACCAAGCAATTATGTCTTATCAAAATAACATAGCCAAAGCAAGTTATCCCTACAAAATCATATAGTCTGGCTATGCTCCATCTTCCCCACACAAAATATTCACATCATGTACAACCCCGGTTTTAGCCAAGAAATTGGTTCATACTTTTTAACGCGCTTCAGCCTTTTCAAGTCTTACGCAATACATGAGCGCAAGCCATGGATATAGCACTATGGTGGAAATAGGTATAATGGTAGGGGTTATGTGGGAAGACAAAAAAGGAGAAAGTCTCACATCACCGAGGCTAATCAACGGGCTATGGAGATGCCCATCAATTGATGTCAGTGCAAGGAGTAGGGATTGCCATGCAACGGATGCACTAGAGCTATAAGTGTATGAAAGCTCAAACAAAAGAAACTAAGTGGGTGTGCATCCAACTTGCTTGCTCACAAAGACCTCGGGCATTTGAGGAAGCCCATCATTGGAATATACAAGCCCAGTTCTATAATGAAATTTCCCACTAGTATATGAATGGACAAAACGAGAGACTTTCTATCATGAAGATCACGGTGCTACTTTGAAGCACAATTGTGGTAAAAGGATAGTAACATTGTCCCTTCTCTCTTTTTCTCTCATTTTTTTATTTGGGCATTTTCTCTTCTTTTTTATGGCCTCTTTTTTTTAGTCCGGAGTCTCATCCCGACTTGTGGGGGAATCATAGTATTCATCATCCTTTCCTCACTTGGGACAATGCTCTAATAATGATGATCATCACACTTTTATTTACTTACAACTCATGAATTACAACTCAATACTTAGAACAAAATATGACTCTATGTGGATGCCTTCGGCGATGTACCGGGATATGCAATGAATCAAGAGCGACACGTATGAAAGAATTATGAATGGTGGCTTTGCCACAAATACAATGTCAACTACATGATCATGCAAAGCAATATGATAATGATTGAGCGTGTCATGATAAACGAAACGATGGGAAGTTGTATGGCAATATATCTCGGAATGGCTATGGAAATGCCATAATAGGTAGGTATGGTGGCTGTTTTGAGGAAGATATAAGGAGTTTTATGTGTGATAGAGCGTATCATATCACGGGGTTTGGATGCACCGGCGAAGTTTGCACCAACTCTCAAGGTGAGAAAGGGCAATGCACGGTACCGAAGAGGCTAGAAAAATGCGGAAAGGTAAGTGTGCATATAATCCATGGACTCACATTAGTCATAAAGAACTCATATACTTATTGAAAAATTTATTAGCCCTCGAAGCAAAGTACTACTACGCATGCTCCTAGGGGAAGGGTTGGTAGGAGTTAACCATCGCGCGATCCCGACCGCCACACAAAGGATGACAATCAATAAATACCTCATGGTCCGACTTCGTTACATAACGGTTCACCATACGTGCATGCTACGGGAATCACAAACTCCAACACAAGTATTTTTCAATTCCACCATTACTCAACTAGCACAACTATGATATTACCACCTTTATATCTCAAAACAATTATCAAGCATCAAATTTCTCATGATATTATAATTAAATTAAATTGCCATGATATTTTAAGACTATCAAAATAATATAAGTGAAGCATGAGATATCAATAGTTTCTATAAAACAAATCCATCGCCGTGCTCTAAAAGATATAAGTGAAGCACTAGAGCAAAAACTATATAACTCAAAAAATATAAGTGAAGCACATAGAGTATTCTAACAATTTCCGAATCATGTGTGTCTCTCTCAAAAGGTGTGTACAGCAAGGATAATTGTGGCAAACTAACAAATAAATACTCAAATAATACAAGATGCTCCAAGCAAAACACATATCATGTGGTGAATAAAAATATAGCTCCAAGTAAAGTTACCGATGGAAGTAGATGAAAGAAGGGATGCCTTCCGGGGCATCCCCAAGCTTTGGATTTTAGGTGTCCTTAGATTATCTTGGGGTACCATGGGCATCCCCAAGCTTAGGCTCTTGCCACTCCTTGTTCCATAATCCATCAAATCTTTTACCCAAAACTTGAAAACTTCACAACACAAAACTTAACAGAAAATCTCGTGAGCTCCGTTAGCGAAAGAAAACAAAACACCACTTCAAGGTACTGTAATGAACTCATTCTTTATTTATATTGGTGTTAAACCTACTGTATTCCAACTTCTCTATGGTTTATAAACTATTTTACTAGCCATAGATTCATCAAAATAAGCAAACAACACACGAAAAACAGAATCTGTCAAAAACAGAACAGTCTGTAGTAATCTGTAACTAACGCAAACTTCTGGAACTCAAAACATTCATCCAAAATAGGAAGACGTAGAAAATTTGTTTATTGATCAGCAGCAATTGGAATCAATATTTTATCACGTTCTGGTGATTTTTAAAAATTATTTTCGTGAACAGAAAGTTTCTGGAATTTTCAGCAAGATAAAATAACTATCATCCAAGAAGATCCTATAGGTTAAACTTGGCACAAACACTAATTAAAACATAAAAACACATCTAACCAGATGCTAGATCAAATATTTATTCCTAAACAGAAGCAAAAAGCAAAAAACTAAAAATAAAATTGGGTTGCCTCCCAACAAGCGCTATCGTTTAACGCCCCTAGCTAGGCATAAAAGAAAGGATAGATCTAGGTATTGCCATCTTTGGTGAGCAAATTCTTAATGGATTTATGCTCGGTGATCCTTTGATCTAAAGCATCCAGCCGCTTATTGCAAAGCATAATCAGATTTCATGCGGTTGATATTCCCACCAATACTTTTAAGAGGTTCAACAATTTTTTGTAATTCACATAATTTCTCTAGAATTTGAGTCTCTTCTTGGGTAAGGGATGATCCTTTTTGTAGGGGGAGTACTCCCACTATCCCCTCTATAATTTCATAAGCGAAGCCAGGATCAATATCAATAAAACTACCTTTGGCGGAAAAATCGAGGAGTCGTCTATGGGGCAAGGTTAGCCCAACATAAAAATTGCGAAGCAAGATTTTAAAATCTCCCTCTATATTGCACCTACGATAAGATTCGAGCATCCTAAACCAAGCATATTTTAAATTTTCCCCTTGTCTTTGCTTGAAGTGGAGGACTTCAAAGTCGGGAGACGAAGGGATGAAGACCGAGCTAGCCATAACGACAAGCAAGCAATCCAACACACGAGCAAACAAGAAGCGAGCGAAAAAGAGGCGAACGGAAAAGAGAGGGCGAATAAAACGGTAAGGGTGAAGTGGGGGAGAGGAAAACGAGAGGCAAATGGCAAATAATTTAATGCGGGAGATAAGGGTTTGTGATGGGTACTTGGTATGTTGACTTTTGCGTAGACTCCCCGGCAACGGCGCCACAAATGGCTCGTTGTCGGGAGTCCAAATCTTGACTTGGCCTTGCGTAAGCCTCCCCGGCAACGGCGCCAGAAATCCTTCTTGCTACATCTTGAGCACTGCGTTGGTTTTCCCTTGAAGAGGAAAGGGTGATGCAGTAAAGCAGCGTAAGTATTTCCCTCAGTTTTTGAGAACCAAGGTATCAATCCAGTAGGAGGCCATGCACGAGTCCCTCGCATCTACACAAACAAATAAAATCCTCGCAACCAACGCAATAAAGGGGTTGTCAATCCCTTCACGGTCACTTACGAAAGTGAGATCTGATAGATATGATAAGATAATATTTTTGGTATTTTTATAATAAAGATGCAAAGTAAAATAAAAGGCAATGAAAATAGCTAAGTGTTGGAAGATTAATATGATGGAAAATAGACCCGGGGGCCATAGGTTTCACTAGTGGCTTCTCTCGAGAGCATAGGTATTACGGTGGGTAAACAAATTACTGTTGAGCAATTGACAGAATTGAGTATAGTTATGAGAATATCTAGGTATGATCATGTATATAGGCATCACGTCCGAGACAAGTAGACCGACTCCTGCCTGCATCTACTACTATTACTCCACACATCGACCGCTATCCAGCATGCATCTAGAGTATTAAGTTCAAAAGAACAGAGTAACGCTTTAAGTAAGATGACATGATGTAGAGGGATAAACTCATGCAATATGATATAAACCCCATCTTGTTATCCTCGATGGCAACAATACAATACGTGCCTTGCTGCCCCTACTGTCACTGGGAAAGGACACCGCAAGATTGAACCCAAAGCTAAGCACTTCTCCCATTGCAAGAAAGATCAATCTAGTAGGCCAAACCAAACTGATAATTTGAAGAGACTTGCAAAGATAACCAATCATACATAAAAGAATTCAGAGAAGATTCAAATATTGTTCATAGATAAACCTGATCATAAACCCACAATTCATCGGTCTCAACAAACAAACTGCAAAAGAAGATTACATCGAATAGATCTCCACAAGAGAGGGGGAGAACATTGTATTGAGATCCAAAAAGAGAGAAGAAGCCATCTAGCCAATAACTATGGACCCGAAGGTCTGAGGTAAACTACTCACACATGATCGGAGAGGCTATGGTGTTTATGTAGAAGCCCTCCGTGATCGATGCCCCCTCCGGCGGAGCTCCGGAAAAGGCCCCAAGATGGGATCTCACGGGTACAGAAGGTTGCGGTGGTGGAATTAGGTTTTTGGCTCCATATCTGGTAGTTTGGGGGTACGTAGGTATATATAGGAGGAAGAAGTACGTCGGTGGAGCAACGTGGGCCCCACGAGGGTGGAGGGCGAGCCCAGGGGGGTAGGCGCGCCCCCTACCTCGTGCCTTCCTGGTTGATGTCTTGACATAGGGTCCAAGTCCTCTGGATCACGTTCGTTCCGAAAATCATGTTCCCGAAGGTTTCATTCCGTTTGGACTCCGTTTGATATTCTTTTTCTGCGAAACTCTGAAATAGGCAAGAAACATCAATTCTAGGTTGGGCCTCCGGTTGATAGGTTAGTCCCAAAAATAATATAAAAGTGTATAATAAAGCCTAATAATGTCCAAAACAGAATATAATATAGCATGGAACAATAAAAAATTATAAATACGTTGGAGACGTATCAGCATGCTTTGTTTATATCAGTGAAGTGAATGCAAAGCCTCCGCTTCCCATTTGCCTTGCGGACGACCACTAGGTTTGCCAACCAAGCTGGGCGTAGCACTCCGCTAGCCAAGCTTGTTGCATGTAAGTTTTGGACTTGGGTGATGAACTCTTTCCGCTCCAAAGCCTTCTTCCTAACCTTTTGCTTGATGGGTCTCGTACAAGGACAGACATCAAGGTGTTGCTCAATCACCTCCCTGGGAATGTTGGGGATATCTGATGGTTGCCATGTGTCCGTGTATTAAACCAGGGGTGTAATACGGTGACTTATGCACAGACGAGTAGCAACTTCCCTGGCAAGGGTAAATTTCTTAAACATGATTGGCTTCCATGATATAGGGGGAGATCTCCACAAATTCAACCTGCCATGTGCATTTTCAATCCAAAGCAAATTCCTCATTATGCACATCTTCAGGGGAGTTCCTCAATATCATGTAACCAATTTCTTCAAACTCTGTACTTACACTTCAATTATTTGTACTCCCGTTGAAACCTAACCAATTTGTTATAAATCACCAAAAAGGGGGAGATTATAAGTGCATCAAGTGCCCCCTTAGTGGTTTTGGAGTATTGATGACAAATAGGTTGAGGAACTAATGAGTTTGTGAGTATAGATAGGAGACAGAGTCCCAGAAGATTTGGTTCAACAGATGGAAGATGACCCCTAAAAATATATTTCTTCAAGTAAAGGAATTGATGATGAAATTGGTACGGACTTTGAAGAAATTGATGTTAAGACTTTAAAGCTTGAAGACTTGTTTTCATATTTTGTTTTCTTCTTCTCTGAGTCATAGGAAAAACCGTACTATCGAAGGGGGTCTAGGTGAATCATATTTGACATTTCCAAAGTGATGCTCAAACCTATACAAACCTATGCACAAAAGACGCTTCGAGTGAAGCCTTTGGAAATCTCCAGTGCAGGTGACGCAATTTCCAGCGATAGTGACGAAGTTCATTTGGTCGTTGACGAATTTGGTCATGTTGAGGAGTTAGCAGTTCGCTAGTGCGTTTTGCCTAAAAGTGAGGAAATTGAGTGCCCCGACGAATTTGAGAGTTCAAATTCTGACCGTTGATGCACCGCATGCCAGCTATTGAGTGGATCCTTATCCTGACGAAGGTCGAATCAGAGAGTGGCATTTATGACAATTCATGTCAGGTTGCCCCATGGCTATAAATAGCCGCCCCCCACAACCACTTGTTGGTTGGCTACTCCGAGAGAAACTAACATTTGTCATAAGTGAGCAACCCATCCTCCAACGTCTTTGAGAGAATCCTGAGTGAGGAAAAACCCAGAGCCAAAGTGGTTGAGCATCACTGAAGAGGTTGATCTGTGTGATACGACGCCTGTTACCTTTGAAGACTTTCATTCTTCCAAACGCTTAGACGTCAAGTTCTGAGTACACCAAGAGTCATTATGGTGTGCCGGTGAACAAGTCTGTGATGGTTTTGGAAGTCTACCTTGAAGACTTACCACGAGTGATTGGGCGAGGAGTAAGTGAACTTAGCTCAAGAGGAATACGGTGAGGACTGTGTGTCCTCTGAGTTGCGACTCAACCACCTCTACCAGACGTACAGTTGATGTAGCAACTGGAACCGGTCTACCAAATTCCATTGTCTTCATCGAGCCTACCTGGTTTCAAATTCCTCAACCCTCTCTTACTTTATTCGGCTGCTGATGAATTTGTGATCTGGACTCTGACGAATTTGAACTGAAGAATTTCTTCACACTATCTTTCATTTTCTCAGTTCATATTCTTCATGTGTGAATGAATGTATGATTGCATTTTCTTCCCTCTTACATATCCTTATTGCATGTACTCTAATCCTATGATGACTTAGTTTCCCTTGTGTTTCTATTTCTTCACTCTGATCTTCGTCCAATTCATTAGAGTTTGACGAATTTCAAAAAATCTCCCATTCATCCCCCTCTGGGAGTAAACCTATGCTTTAAAGAAAGCACAAGAGTTCAACTGTCATCTGATACATGATAGTACGATTCACTCATAAATACATCTTTCAAGCACTGGGCCTCTATCGCCCGAGCACCATCCATTACGATAGGAAAATAGTGCTCGGAGCTCCCGTGCTCCTTCCCAGGGGGAGGGGGTCAGCTGGCCATCCCGACCGGCTTGATCTTCGGCCAGTGCACCATGGTCTTCGCAATGGCCATCCGAGCCCGCTCAATGCATGCTGACCGCTTCAAGGCATCAATCCGGGACGTGGCGTCGCATAGCTTCTGCACTAAGCCGAAGTAGCT
Source organism: Triticum aestivum (assembly GCF_018294505.1). Classification (NCBI taxonomy): domain Eukaryota; kingdom Viridiplantae; phylum Streptophyta; class Magnoliopsida; order Poales; family Poaceae; genus Triticum; species Triticum aestivum. Next base: position 256,956,520 of record NC_057805.1, read on the forward strand.
ACTCGGCAGCGGCTCTGACGGCCACAACCGGACACAGAGGTCCTTCATGGCCGGCTCTGCTATCTGGTGAAACTCCATCAGCTCCTTCATTTGATTGCTCAGGAGGGGAGGGTGCTCAGGCGCCTGGAACTGCGCCCAAAATAGCATATGCTCGGCATCGCCCTCCTGAGACGCAAAATGCCTTGCCGCATCTGCCGCACTCTTCGGGAGATCCACAAACGTGCCTGAGGAATGCCTCTCCCGTGTGAGCAAAGCGAACCCGTGACCACCAAAGACACTATGTAGTAAGTATGGCTTACCATATGCAACAAGCTTCACTTGGCGGAGTTCTTCTCGGGTGCCTCACATTTTCTTCCTTGCCTCTTAGGTCTCCAGCTTCATTGAAGACAACTTAGTGGCTTGACCCTCATTTTTCTGCTCAAGGTCCTCACATTTAGTGATGGCATCCTGGAGCTCCTGTTGCACCTCGGTCACTCTGGCCTCGTGCTTGTCACTGACGGTCTGCACCATCGACATTTAGGTGGCCACTCGATCGGCCACTGCCTTCTGTTCGGCGGCCTCTTGCTTCGCCTTCTTCTGCTCAGCTTTGAGGTTCTCGACCTCCGTGGCAACAGCTGCAGTCATAACAAAAGCACTCCTTGCTTAGGGTTAATCCCGAATACATCGCTTGATAAAGAAAACCAAACTATTAAACAATTTTAAGTCCGGACTAACCTTGCGCTTCGTCGAAGCGTTTGTTGAGAAGGTCGAGCTCCTCATCGGAGCTCTTGAGCTTCTGATTCACCTCGGCTAGCTCCACAGCATTAGCAGACGCCCCCGAGGATGAGGCCTACACAATAACGCACACATACATGAGGCTTCCGACCTATTGTCTTTTGATCCTCCGCTAGGCTTTTCGAACCCTGCCAGAGTCTTAGGGGCTACAATTCACTTTCTGCTATCACCAGCATTTTGACTATTCGATCCCTGCTTGAGTTTTTCAAACTCACCTAGGGCTCGGGGGCTACTATTTATATAAGGACTACATGACCTTGCATAAGAGATTCTCTTTATAAAAAGAATATTACATGGCTTACCTCGAAGCCCGTTAGGAGGCCGCCCAAAGCTTCCGTCAGTCCGCTGTTAACAGACCGAATACTCTACAAAACCACGCCCATCAGGCCACGGTGTTCCGCGACGATGGAGGAGCTATTCAAAGCCTCCTCCATCACGTTTGACCACCCCGCTGCGACCCGCTCTATGGCGATTGGTGTTAGTGGCAGGGCCCTGGCTCCCCCTTCAGTGGAGGGCGGAATGGACGACTCTGGGGGGCTTGGCGGCTCCAAAACCGTCTTCGAGGAGAGCTCAGATTGACCGAGCTCCCCCTCTTTATTTGCCAGAAGGGATCCCCCCTCCTGGTCTTCGGCGACAGAGGTGTTAGCCTCGGTCATAGTATCATCAACCCCGCGCCCCGCGTCTAGGCCGGGAGGGGTCTTTCGGGACAACACCTCCCCGGTCTCCTCGAGGACCGGGGGAGGCGTAGAGCATGGCGCGGTCCCGCTCTCCGCAAGCTCGGCTGGCAGAGAGTCCCCCTCCAAGATCCGACCAGCGGGAAGGTCGTGCGGCGGGCTGCAATGTGGAAAACATGCATATGGTTAGTAATGAACCTTAAGTTAAATGCCCGGAGAGTCTTCAAATTCATACCTTTGAGCGGGGATCTTAACCATTGGGTTCCTACGGGGAACCTCTTCGGACGCCTTGGACTCCTTTGCGGAATCCAAGCTATCATTAGAAAGGACCACTTTGGCCCTACGTTGCTTCTTCGGGGCAGCAGGAGGCAGATCCTCCTCTGTGTCATCTGACACCGCCCTCTTTCTTGTTCGGGAGGAGTCGCTCTCCTCCCCATCCTCTTCCTCCTCACCCTCATGAGAGGAGGGGGCTTGGGTTTCCTGGACATGATGCCTAGAGGTCCCCTTAGGCGGAGGCCTTTTCGGGCCTCCCTCTTCTTGATCTTCTTCTTCTTCTCCTTCTTCTCCGATGCCTTGTATGGAGCCATGGTCAACATCTCCTCCAATAGGGCCATCCTAGAGCCCTCGACAGTGTGGTCGGGCAGTCGATCCACACGGCTTTCTCTAGCCATCTCTACGAATGCGGGGAAGAAAGAGTCAAGTTCCTTGTTAGAAGGCGAACATCTGAACATAAAGAATAAAACTGTATTACCTCCTGAGGAGGGTATGTGGCATCGAGGCTGATGTATTCTTCCTTGTATGACCAGTCCTTTTGGGGCTTTAACAACACCTCTCACAGCTTGTCATGGGTGGTGCCGTAGAAGCGAAGCACGGTGGTAGGGTCTTCTGGCTTGTAGGACCACATCGGGGCGGCCCGGTGCTAGCAAGGTAGAAGGCAGCGGTGAAGCATCACCTGAACCAGGTTGGTCAGCTCGGCCTTCGTCTTTGTCATCCTAGAGACGCGTTTCTGCAGCGAATCCACCTTTGTGGGTGATCCCAAGTCGAGGCCCTTCTTGGTCCACTAGGTTAGCCTCGTGGGATGCCCGTATCTAAATTTGGGGGCCGTTGCCCAGCCCGCGCTGCGTAGTTTAGTGATATAGAACCACTCTTTTTGCCAGATCTTGATGGTATCTATAAAGGTACCCTCCGACCACTCGACTCGGGGAAGCTTGCTGATCGTCGCCCCCTCCCACCCCACAGTCCGCCTGCTGGCTGTCGACTATCTTCGGCTTGATATTGAAGACCTTTAGCCACAAGCCGAAGTGTGGTTGGAACCCCAGAAAGTCCTCACAGATAACGATGAAGGCCGAAATATGCAAGAAAGAGTTTGGGGGCAAGATCATGGAAATCCAACCCATAAAAGAACATCAACCCCCTGACAAAGGGGTTGAGCGGGAAGCCCAGCCCTCGGGTGAACTGGGGGACGAACACCACCCTCTCGCCTGGCTGGGGTGTGGGGATGGCCTGGCCCTCCTCTGGAGCCCGGTGAGCACGGTTGGCCGGGAGGTAGCCGACACACTTCATCTCCTCGATGTCGTCATTGGTGATGCTGTGATGAGGACATCAATACCATTGTTACACCCACAACCCCTACTGATATACATACTGGACCAATTACTGGAGCTTGCACACGCCAATTAAATTATCAGGTACTTTCGTTTCTTGGTAATGATTCTAATGTTCATGAGAATATGATGCTGCCTAACTTGGATACGTTTGTCTTGCCTACAAATGAAGGGCCTAGCTTGGACAAGAGGGATGAACATTGGATCAAGATTAAGCATGGAGATGATGGCATGCGCAAGGGGAACAAGAACGGAGTTACAAGTGATGATTTCAAGACTTTAAAGCCACCATAATGAGTGCATCAAGCCTTGGAAAAAATATACAAGATGCCACTTCATAAATTTCGTCTAGAGGTTATTATAGGTGCTGCATCACCTTATTTTTGGGCCAAGCCCATGTAATTTCGAAATAGTTAAGTATATGATGTTTTTAGAGTCCGTATGTGTGGGGAAACAAGAGTTAGGGTTGGTTTCGGACCCCTCCTCCAAGGGCCACGAAATTCCCCCCTCTTCCTCCATATATACAGCCCTTAGGGCATCGTTTAGACTTTGGGTTTCGTTTAGATTAAAAGTTCGCCATAGCTGCAACTTTGCGTACTTCGTTTGTGTTCAACGACCAGACCAAGACGTCACAGAACCCCACCTTCATTAATAAAGTTTTCCTCTTATATTTGCAATATCCAGATTGCAATCTTAGTTTCTTGCTTATTCTTCGTTTGCTCGCAGGAAATAGACCCTCGTGGTCAGGTTGATCATGCTCCGGCGTGGTCAATAACCCTCGAAAGTTGGTTTAGCGATTGCTAAGGCGCGACGTCTCGCACGTTCGTAGTCGGATCGTCAAGGTCGACTCCCACAGAAAACGATAGCCACCATCTCATCGAAACATCGGGACACCTTCGCCTCTATCACGCTGGAGGCCTCCCACTTGCCTTTTGAACAAGATCCAGCCATGGACGGATCGAGGAAGTGGCCGGGAGGGGATTCTTGAGGGAGGATGGGTCGGGGCGCCAGATCTCAGTCGATTGGGAAAGCAATGGCGAGGGGAAAACATGTGGGGAAAACGGTGGTTGTTTTCCTTTTACAAGCTTCCATAATACCAAGAGTCCCTTTACTGCACTGCAGACCTCGCCGCTTCCCGATATAATCATGCCGTTATGCGCGAGTGGGATAACCCAAATATTTGATCATATCCCTTAAAAAATGGGGCACAATCTCCATATTGGTGGGATGTGACAATGGAGGAACTACCTTGAACCGCAAATCGAGTTTTCACAATGGTTGAGTATTTGTGGCCGGCTGTGACCTTTAGCCTCGAAGGCCAACTACCTCGAAGACACTATTCATGCTCGAGTAGTTGGCCTTCGAGGCTAAGCAATATTTACAATGCGTAATCGCGACACCATCCGTATAGCGCATGGCCGAAATTTTCTAAGAAACCCTCGAAGGGTTGGCTGAGGGGGACTGCTTACCTACCGTGAACACTAGAAGGAAAGGAACTGGTCTACAAAGACGATGATTCCCGCACATGCCTCAACTCTGAAGACTAGTTTGGGGGCTACTGAGGGAGTCCTAGACTAAGGGGTCCTCGGGCTGCCGGTCTATCTCTTATGGGCTGGACAGGTGGGCTGCTCTGGGACTACTAGAAGGCCGAGCTATAAGGCAACTCCGTGTCTAGATAGGAAACCTTCGAAGCCTTGGTGTGTCCTCCAAGTCAAGATAGGAGAATCAGCATGTTTATCTCTTTATTGTAACCGACCATGTGTAACCCTAGTATCCCTCATGTCTATATAAACCAGAGGGTTTAGTTCGTAGAGGCTAGAAGAAGAACCATCATCCTACTCACCTAGGGCTAGTTCATCTGATCTCGTGGTAGATTGACTCTTTAACCATCATATACACTTCAATATAATCCAGCAGGACGTAGGGTTTTACCTCTTCGAGAGAGCCTGAACCTGGGCAAACATCGTCTCCTTCGTCCCCTGTTCCCCAGTGATCCAAGATCCACAGCTTGGGACCCCCTACCCGAGATCCGCCGGTTTTGACACCGACACTATGCTCAGCTAGTTTTCGTGAGATTCCTGGCATGTCTGAGGGGTGCCAGGTGAATATGTCCCAGTTTTTGAGCAAAAAGGCGTGCAATGCCCCATCGACTGTGGGGTCCAGCTGAGCTCCAATGGACGTTGTCTTATTAGGGTTCGCCCGCTGCACCTGAATTTGATGATTTCATCTGCTGGCTTGAAAGATGTGGATTTGGACCTTTTGCTGTGGATTACATTGTCCCTATCCACCGCTGAGCGGAGCGTGGTTAGTTCCTCGGCTGCGAGAGCCTCGGATAATGCTTCGAGGGCGAGCGATGCTGTTTTGTTTTCGGCCCGAGGAGCTCTATCCAGATCGCTTATTACTGTGATCACACCATTAGGCATCCTGAGTTTCATGTACCTATAATGTGGTATAACATGGAATCTTGTGAGTGCATCATGCCCCAATAGGGCGTGATAACCACTATGATAGGGCACAATGTGGAACAATAATTCCTCTGACTGGTTGTGGCACCCCTGCTCAGAGAAACCGGAATGCCCCATATTCCAGCCCAGAGATCGAGGAGAAGTCTTCTGGAATACAGCACTGCTTAGCATAGAACAACTCAGCTCTTTATTCCAACCTATATGGGTACAAGGGGATTACATCGGCACGGCGACACTACGCCTGCCACGGTTGCTCCATGCAAGCAGCAGAACAACACGATGCAGCGGAATAACTCCTGGCAGCAGAACAACATCGGCGCTGGTGAACTCCACTCCGCAGGGACTCTGGCTGGAACGCTTATCCTAGCTCGCAAATAAGGAATCCACGGCAAACAAGCAATCAAATCTTGCATGACCTGCAGACTGGCATGACACGCCAGGTCAGTACATTGAATGTACTTGCAAGCTCACAGCAACCAAAGCAATCAAGACAAACAATGGCATGGTAATTACAGATTATTAAGCAATGATGAACACGATACGATCAGAACAACATGGCATGTACAACATGATACAGCTAGAACAATACGAGCATGGCATAAACATATGAACATGATGAGACTAGCATGTAACATGACGAAACTATCATGCACCAACTTCCTCTGCTCGGGTTACCTCGTAACCATCACATGCATGACTTACCATCACGGACATCACACGATCATCTCAGGATCCAATCAAGCTTGGTATTAACAATACCGTAGTAATCATTTATGACAACAAGGAGCTTGACCTTTACCCTTGACTCTCGCATAACACCACAAATATCCACAACGCGGTATCCACGATACCACAGTGATCCTCTTACGATCACATAAATATCAACCAACTTCTTTCATCATCGAACTAGGATTGTTATTAAGCACATCATAATTATTACTCTTGACCCATAGTGTGACCGACACGAACTGGGCCCATATCCGCGGGCGCGGCTATCTATAGATTTAACACACACACTCTGCAGAGGTTAGCACACTGTACCCACACCACGGAACCCATGGCCTCGCACTCCCATTCGGGTGGACCAACGGCGTTCCGACAAAACCGTCCTACTGCCATGACACTCTCCCGGTCACTCCGACCAACTCCCCTTTGGGCTAAGTCCTGGGTGGCCCCGTGCCTACCAAAGGCACCAACGACCACCGTCGTGGCAAAACGGTCCCAGACTGGGACAAGGATCCTTACAAAAACAACGGGCACACAAGGCTTATGCCGTCCTACCTGGCCAAGGTAGCGCCCGCGCATAACCTTCCCTCGCGGGAGGCACCGGCGAGAGGCATGACAATAGACCCAGTTAGGACCCCCATAAGGTAAGCGTGGTTGCACTGCTCAGCTCGATATGGTGGCACCATGACTCAGCCAACAGTTGTTCAAGTTCAATTTAATCTGGTTAAACTTGAATGCAATATGCTGAGTCATGATAAAAAGAATAACATGATGCAACTATAGTGCATGAACATGATATTAACATAAGCATGGGGGTGCATTCCAATCAACGAGCATAACAACATTTAACCATTTATCCGGATGAGCATGGCATACTGACGAGCATGGATATCACAACTAGAACACTACCCATAGCATAACAGGACCACTAGCATCAACAATAAATACCATGTAATAATATAACGATAAAACTACCATGCAAGTATTTAATCAACTGTATGCAAAGGAACATGCATAACAACGGTGCTCGGAACCGATGATAGTCAGGCACCGAAGACCATCACCAACATCTACTACTACCAAACATTGCCAATATTAAAGTAATACTAGCATGAAGAACATAATAACAGAGTGCGTGAAAACATAGCATGGCGGTAAACACCGATCCATAAGCATAACTGAAATACCGACCGCAGTAGCAAAACAAACAGACAGTTATTAAAGATTCAAGTTGAAAACCAATTCTTCTGCATGGCTATCATGCAAATGGTGGTTGTGGCTTGCCTGGGGCTGAAGAAGGCTCCGGGGAGAAGTGCGGTGAAGTCGCAGAAAGATTCGCTCTCGGACGGGCTGATTAGGGGCAAGGACAGAATGGTCATTTTCAGTATGTCAAACCATAGTGAAAATGATACCAAAAGTTTGGGCTCGAAGAGGCAAAGATGTGGGCGTTGGATTCACCTCGATCGGAGCTACGGCTAAAAAGTTGTGAAGTGATGAAGATCAGGGACTTTTCCGCTAAAATATCATCACAAACAAGTCCCTGAGTGGATAAGGTAGAAGCGGATTTTGAGAAAATACGCTTTGCAAAGAGGAAAGCGTACTTTCACCCGAAGCAGTGACGGAATACGCTATCCCCAAAGGGAAAACGCACTCCCGCGGAATACGCTTCCACTTAACGACGTGGCAATGGCGGGGCCGCGGCTTGTCTCACTGACGTGCGGGTCCCACGGGGTGGGGCCCATCACTTATCCATGCTGGCCGTCCGGGTCAACACACGTAGAGGCGGGGCCAGGCCGCAGTGGCTGCCAGGTGGGTCCCGCGGGCGGTGACGCTCTCCTTCTCGTCCCTTCTTCCATCTCCCGACGCGCGCCCGCAGAGCAGAGGAGGAGCACGGCGCCGACGCTCGTCCGGCCGGCTCGGGTCGACTTAGGCGACGCCCCGGCCACCTAAATGCTCTGCGCGGAGGGGCGCACCCGATTGGGGGCAGCACGCTCACCGGAGAACGCGGAGACGAGCGAGGCCGCGACCACGGCGGACGGCGGCTTCGGTCGGCGATGGGAAGCATGACGAGAGGCCACCAGAGGGCAAGGAGGAGGCCGGGGAAGGCTCTGGGTGGTTGTGGATGGCTCTCATGGTGGAATGGAGGGAGGAGGGGGCCGGGCCTGAGCCAATTTAGGCGGCGGCCGGTGAGGATGGCTCGGCCATGGGAGGGGCAGAAGAGCACCTCGGGATCAGTGAAGTGGATGAGGAGGGAGATGGGAGTGTGGGGAGGCTGCTGGTGAGCTCGGAGTGCTCGGGGACGGGCTATTTATAGTCGAAAGACGAGGGGGGTGAGGTGGCACGCGCGCGGCTACGTGTTCGCGCTCCGGCGATGGGCACGCGCGGCCAAGGGTCGCGGGGAGGGGCGGAAAGGCGACGAGGGAGGGAACGGATGAGTGGCAGAGCTCACGGAGACGAGGCAAAGCTCGGGGACAAGAGAAGGAAGAGGACATGGCCGCAGAAGACGACGCGGTCACGGGTCAGAACGGTGCGGCGACGGTGACGGCTCACTGGGGAAGAAGATGGAGGGGGAAAGGGCTCCAGAGAGACGGCGACAACGCGGGGAACACACTGGACATGGTCGGGTGATGAGTGGACGAGTGCACAGATGGGGAGGAAGAGGCCGAAGCATTAGAGCGTGTTTGCTGCATCCAGAGGACGTGCACGGGCAAAAATACACGCGGTCACCATGCAACATGTCACGGGGAGGACACAATGGGCTGGCAAAACTTGTCTGGTGGCTAGTCCTTGATCCCCAAGGCATCCCAAAGGTTAAATATAACGGGATGGGGCCAAGGAGAGGAGTGTGGCATCGCTGAAACTTTGTTGTATCAGCTTTGGATGAGCACTGGTGATCAACAGGGAGCTGATTGGGTCAAACGGAGTTGTCTGGGGTGTTTAACTACGGGAGGACTATGATCCTGGGGGTTTTGGAGGCAAAAAGGTCGAAGCTTAAGATAGTTGCTTTGCAACTGACCAAAAGGGTCCAGAATCAAGATCATGATGATGCTCTCACATAGGGTATCCACTTGAGCTCAACTTGGGCAAGGCTGAGTTATTTGGTCATATGAAGATGCTCCAAAAGTTTTCAAACCAATTGGATAAACCAAAATGGTACTTCCTTCAGAAACATTTCCACTGACCAGAAACTTGCAAAAAATCTAGAGGAAAAATGGCTAGATGAAATGTACCCAAATCGGGTGGAGATAGGTTATATGGATCAGAGAAGGCCTAGGAAAATTTACAGCCATAATGGAGCAATATAAAACATACTTGCTTCACTAACTGAAAATTTGGACAAAAACAAAGATTTGAAGCTGTGCCCTCATGGAGGCATGACATGAGCACAATGTTGGAAATATGCCCTAGAGGCAATAATAAAATGGTTATTATTGTATTTCCTTGTTCATGATAATTGTCTATTGTTCATGCTATAATTGTATTAACTGGAAACCGTAATACATGTGTGAATACATAGACCACAACATGTCCCTAGTAAGCCTCTAGTTGACTAGCTCGTTGATCAATAGATGGTTATGGTTTCCTGACCATGGACATTGGATGTCATTGATAACGCGATCACATCATTAGGAGAATGATGTGATGGACAAGACCCAATCCTAAGCATAGCACAAGATCGTGTAGTTCGTTTGCTAAGAGCTTTTCTAATGTCAAGTATCGTTTCCTTAGACCATGAGATTGTGCAGCTCCCGGATGCCGTAGGAATGCTTTGGGTGTACCAAACGTCACAACGTAACTGGGTGGCTATAAAGGTGCACTACAGGTATCTCCGAAAGTGTCTGTTGGGTTGGCACGAATCGAGACTGGGATTTGTCACTCCGTATGATGGAGAGGTATCTCTGGGCCCACTCGGTAATGCATCATCATAATGAGCTCAATGTGACTAAGGAGTTAGCCACGGGATCATGCGTTACGGAACGAGTAAAGAGACTTGCCGGTAATAAGATTGAACGAGGTATTGGGATACCGACGATCGAATGTTGGGCAAGTAACATACCGATAGACAAAGGGAATTGTATACGGGATTGATTGAATCCCCGACATCGTGGTTCATCCGATGAGATCATCGTGGAACATGTGGGAGCCAATATGGGTATCCAGATCCCGCTATTGGTTATTGGCCGGAGAGGTGTCTCGGTCATGTCTGCATGGTTCCCGAACCCGTAGGGTCTACACACTTAAGGTTCGGTGACGCTAGAGTTGTTATGGGAAATAGTATGTGGTTACTCAAGGTTGTTCGAAGTCCCGGATGAGATCCCGGACATCATGAGGAGTTCCGGAATGGTCCGGCGGTGAAGATCGATATATTGGACGAAGGGTATTGGAGTCCGGAAGTGTTCTGGGGGTACCAGGCTATGGCCAGCATGACCGAAAGGTGTTTCGGGAGCCCCGACAAGTGTTGGAGGGCCTCATGGGCCAAAGGGGAAGGGGCAAACCAGCCCACTAAGGGGTGGTGCGCCCCCCACACCCTTTCCCACGTTACTTGGGGAGGTGGGGCGCCTCCACCTGGCTTGGGAGGCAAGCCTCCACCTGCTTGGCTTGGGGGGCAAGTCTCCCTAGGATTTTCCCTAGGGAGATCCAATCTGCTTGGCCGCCGCCCCCTAGGGGAAACCCTAGGGCGCCTCCCTCTCCCCCCTTGCCCCTATATGTAGTGGAGGGGTGGGAGGGCAGCTGCACCTCTTCCCTGGCGCACCCCTCCCTCCTCATACACCTCCTCCTCCTCCGTAGTGCTTAGCGAAGCTCTGCTGGAGAACCACGAGCTCCATTGCCACCACGCCGTCGTGCTGCAGGAGTTCTCCCTCAACTTCTTCTATCCCCTTGCTGGATCAAGAAGGAGGAGACGTCCCCGGGCTGTACGTGTGTTGAACGCGGAGGTGCCGTCCGTTCGGCGCTAGATTGGATCTTCCGCGATTTGAATCGCCGCGAGTACGACTCCATCAACCGCGTTCTTGTAACGCTTCCGCTTAGCGATCTTCAAGGGTATGAAGATGCACTCCCTCTCTCTCGTTGCTAGCATCTCCTAGATTGGTCTTGGTGACACGTAGGAAAACTTTGAATTATTGCTACGTTCCCCAACAGTGGCATCATGAGCTAGGTCTATGCGTAGATTCTATGCACGAGTAGAACACAAAGTAGTTGTGGGCGATGATTTGTTCAATTTGCTTGCCGTTACTAGTCTTATCTTGATTCGGCGGCATTGTGGGATGAAGCGGCCCGGACCGACCTTACACGTACACTTACGTGAGATAGGTTCCACTGACTGACATGCACTTGATGCATAAGGTGGCTAGCGGGTGTCTGTCTCTCCCACTTTAGTCGGATCGGATTCGATGAAGAGGGTCCTTATGAAGGGTAAATAGCAATTGGCATATCACCGTGTGGCTTTTGCGTAGGTAAGAAACGTTCTTGCTAGAGACCCATAGCAGCCACGTAAAACATGCAACAACAATTAGAGGACGTCTAACTTGTTTTTGCAGGGTATGCTATGTGATGTGATATGGCCAAAAGGATGTGATGAATTATATATGTGATGTATGAGATTGATTATGTTCTTGTAATAGGAATCACGACTTGCATGTCGATGAGTATGACAACCGGCAGGAGCCATAGGAGTTGTCTTAATTTATTGTATGACCTGCGTGTCAATGAAAACGCCATGTAATTACTTTACTTTATTGCTAACCGTTAGACATAGTAGTAGAAGTAATAGTTGGCGAGACAACTTCATGAAGACACAATGATGGAGATCATGATGATGGAGAACATGGTGTCATGCCGGTGACGAAGGTGATCATGCCGCGCCTCGAAGATGGAGATCAAAAGGCGCAAGATGATATTGGCCATATCATATCACTTTATGATTTGCATGTGATGTTTGTCATGTTTACATCTTATTTGCTTAGAACGACGGTAGCATAAATAAGATGATCCCTCACTAAAATTTCAAGAGACGTGTTCCCCCTAACTGTGCACCGTTGCGAAGGTTCGTTGTTTCGAAGCACCACGTGATGATCGGGTGTGATAGATTCTAACGTTCGGATACAACGGGTGTAAGCCAGATTTACACATGCGAAACACTTAGGTTGACTTGACGAGCCTAGCATGTACAGACATGGCCTCGGAACACAAGAGACCGAAAGGTCGAACATGAGTCGTATAGTAGATACGATCAACATGAAGATGTTCACCGATGATGACTAGTCCGTCTCACGTGATGATCGGACACGGCCTAGTTGACTCGGATCATGTATCACTTAGATGACTAGAGGGATGTCTATCTGAGTGGGAGTTCATTAATTAGATGAACTTAATTATCATGAACATAGTCAAAAGGTCTTTGCAAATTATGTCGTAGCTTACGCTTTAGTTCTACTAAGATATGTTCCTAGAGAAAATTTAGTTGAAAGTTGATAGTAGCAATTATGCGGACTGGGTCCGTAAACTGAGGATTGTCCTCATTGCTGCACAGAAGGCTTATGTCCTTAATGCACCGCTCGCTGTGCTGAACCTCGAGCGTCATTTGTGGATGTTGCGAACATCTGACATACTCGTTTTGATGACTACGTGATAGTTCAGTGCGTAATGTTAAACGGTTTAGAATTGAGGCACCGAAGACATTTTGAAACGTCGCGGAACATATGAGATGTTCCAAGAGCTGAAATTGGGATTTTAGGCTTGTGCCCACGTCAAGAGGTGTGAGACCTCCGACAAGTTGCTTAAGCCTGCAAACTAAGGGAGAAAAGCTCAATCGTTGAGCATGTGCTCGGATTGTCTGAGTACTACAATCGCTTGAATCGAATGGGAGTTGTCTTCCAGATGAGATAGTGATGGTTCTCCAAAGTCACTGCCACCAAGCTACTGGAGCTTCGTGATGAACTATAACATATCAGGGATAGATATGATGATCCTTGAGCTATTCGCGATGTTTGACACCGCGAAAGTAGATATCAAGTAGGAGCATCAATTGTTGATGGTTAGTAAAACCACTAGTTTCAAGAAGGGAAAGGGAAAGAAGGGATACTTCATGAAACAGCAAATCAGTTGCTGCTCTAGTGAAGAAACCCAAGGTTGAACCCAAACCCGAGACTAAGTGCTTCTGTAATGAGGGGAACGACCACTGAAGCAGAACTACCCTAGATACTTAGTAGATGAGAAGGCAGGCAAGGTCGACAGAAGTATATTGGATATACATTATATTAATGTGTACTTTACTAGTACTCCTAGTAGCACCAGGGTATTAGATACCGGTTCAGTTGCTAACTGTTGGTAACTCGAAATAAAAGGCTACGGAATAAACGGAGATGACGATATGTGTTGGAAGTGTTTCCAAGGTTGATGTAATCAAACATCGTACGCTCCCTCTACCATCGGGATTGGTATTAAACCTAAATAATTGTTATTTGGTGTTTGCGTTGAGCATAGACATGATTGGATTATGTTTATTGCAATACGGTTATTCATTTAAGGAGAATAATGGTTACTCTGTTTATTTGGATAATACCTTCATTGGTCTTGCACTTAAAATGAATGGTTTGTTGAATCTCGATCGTAGTGACACACATGTTCATGCCAAAAGATATAAGATAGTACCACATACTTGTGGCACTGCCACTTGAGTCATATTGGTATAAAACGCATGAAGAAGCTCCATGTTGATGGATCTTTGGACTCACTCGTTTTTGAAAAGATTGAGACATGCGAACCATGTCTATTAGTATATATGCATGAAGAAAGTCCATACAGATGGATCATTTGGACTCACTTGATTTTGAATCACTTGAGACATGCAAATCATACCACATGGGCAAGATGACTGAAAGGCCTCGTTTTCAGTAAGATGGAACAAGAAAGCAACTTATTGGAAGTAATACATTTTGATGTGTGCAGTCCAATGAGTGCTGAGGCAAGCAGTGGATATCGTTATGTTCTTACTTCACAGATGATTTGAGTAGATGCTGAGTATATGTACTTGATGAAACACAAGTCTGAATTATTGAAAGGTTCAAGTAATTTCAGAGTGAAGTTGAAGATCGTCGTGACAAGAGGATAAAAATGTCTATGATATGATCATAGAGATGAATATCTGAGTTACGAGTTTGGCACACAATTAAGAAATTGTGGAAATTGTTTCACGACTAATACCGCCTGGAACACTATAGTGTGATGGTGTTTCCGAACATCATAACTGCACCCTATTGGATATAGTGCATACCATGATGTCTCTTATCGAATTACACTATCGTTTATGGGTTAGGCATTAGAGACAACCGCATTCACTTTAAATAGGGCACCATGCAATTCCGTTGAGACGACACCATATGAACTATGGTTTAGAGAAACCTAAGCTGTCGTTTCTTAAAAGTTTGGGGCTGCAACGCTTATGTGAAAAAGTTTCAGGCTGATAAGCTCGAACCCAAAGCGGATAAATGCATCTTCATAGAATACCCAAAACAGTTGGGTATACCTCCTATTTCAGACCCGGAAGCAAAAGTGATTGTTTCTAGAAACGGGTCCTTTCTCGAGGAAAAGTTTCTCTCGAAAAAATTGAGTGGGAGGATGGTGGAGACTTGATGAGGTTATTGAACCATGACTTCAACTAGTGTGTAGCAGGGCACAGGAAGTTGTTCCTGTGGCACCTACACCAATTGAAGTGGAAGCTTATGATAGTGATCATGAAACTTCGGATCAAGTCAGTACGAAACCTCGTAGGACGACAAGGATGCGTACTACTTCAGAGTGGTACGTAATCCTGTCTTGGAAGTCATCTTGCTAGACAACAATGAACCTACGAGCTATGGAGAAGCGATGGTGGGCCTGGATTCCGACGAATGGCTTGAGGCCATAAAACCGAGAGGATCCATGTATGAAAACAAAGTATAGACTTTGGAAGAACTACTTGATGGTCGTAAGGCTGTTGGGTGCAGATGGTTTTTTAAAAGGAAGACGGACAATGATGGTAAGTGTCACCATTAAGAAAGCTCGACTTGTCGTTAAGATGTTTTCCGACAAGTTCAAGGAGTTGACTACGATGAGATTTTCTCACTCGTAGCGACGCTAAGAGTCTGTTGGAATTATATTAGCAGTTACTGCATTATTTATGAAATCTTGCAGATAGGATGTCAAAAAACATTGTTTCCTCGACGATTTTCTTGAGGAAAGGTTGTATGTGATACAACCAGAAAGTTTTGTCAATCCTGAAAGATGCTAACAAGTATGCAAAGCTCCTTCTAAGGACTGGAGTAAGCATCTCGGAGTTGGAATGTACGCTTTGATGAGATGATCAAAGATTTTGGGTTTTTTACAAAGTTTATGAGAAACTTGTATTTCCAAAGAAGTGAGTGGGAGCACTATAGAATTTTTGATGAGTATATGTTGTTAACATATTGTTGATCAGAAATGATGTAGAATTTCTGGAAAGCATACGGGGTTATTTGAAAAGTGTTTTTCAATGGAAAACCTGGATTAAGCTACTTGAACATTGAGCATCAAGATCTATAAGGATAGATCAAAAACGCTTAATAGTACTTTCAAATGAATACATACCGTGACAAGATTTTGAAGGAGTTCAAAATAGATCAGCAAAGAAGGAGTTCTTGGCTGTGTTACAAGGTGTGAGTATTGAGTAAGACTCAAGACCAGACCACGGCAGAAGAGAGAGAAAGGACGAAGGTCGTCCCCTATGCTTTAGACGTAGGCTCTACAATATGCTATGCTGTGTACCGCACCTGAAGTGTGCCTTGCCATGAGTTAGTCAAGGGGTATAATAGTGATCCAGGAATGGATCACATGACAGCGCTCGAACTTATCCTTAGTAACTAATGGACTAAGGAATTTTCTCGATTATGGAGGTGGTAAAAGAGTTCGTCGTAAGGGGTTACGTCGATGCAAACATTGACACTAATCCGAATGACTCTGAGTAGTGAACTGGATTCGTTTAGTAGAGAAGTTATTCGGAATAGCTCCAAGTAGCGCGTGGTAGCTGCATCTACAAGATGACATAGAGATTTGTAAAGCACACACGGATCTGAATGTTGCAGACTCGTTGACTAAAACCTCTCTCGTAAGCATAACATGATCAAACCCTAGAATTCACTGAGTGTTAATCACATGGTGATGTGAACTAGATTATTGACTCTAGTAAACTCTTGGGCATTAGTCACATGGCGATGTGAACTTTGAGTGTTAATCACATGGTGATGTGAACTAGATTATTGACTCTAGTGCAAGTGGGAGACTGTTGGAAATATGCCCTAGAGGCAATAATAAAATGGTTATTATTGTATTTCCTTGTTCATGATAATTGTCTATTGTTCATGCTATAATTGTATTAACTGGAAACCGTAATACATGTGTGAATACATAGACCACAACATGTCCCTAGTAAGCCTCTAGTTGACTAGCTCGTTGATCAATAGATGGTTATGGTTTCCTGACCATGGACATTGGATGTCATTGATAACGCGATCACATCATTAGGAGAATGATGTGATGGACAAGACCCAATCCTAAGCATAGCACAAGATCGTGTAGTTCGTTTGCTAAGAGCTTTTCTAATGTCAAGTATCGTTTCCTTAGACCATGAGATTGTGCAGCTCCCGGATACCGTAGGAATGCTTTGGGTGTACCAAACGTCACAACGTAACTGGGTGGCTATAAAGGTGCACTACAGGTATCTCCGAAAGTGTCTGTTGGGTTGGCACAAATCGAGACTGGGATTTGTCACTCCGTATGACGGAGAGGTATCTCTGGGCCCACTCGGTAATGCATCATCATAATGAGCTCAATGTGACTAAGGAGTTAGCCACGGGATCATGCGTTACGGAACGAGTAAAGAGACTTGTCGGTAATGAGATTGAACGAGGTATTGGGATACCGACGATCGAATCTTGGGCAAGTAACATACCGATAGACAAAGGGAATTGTATACGGGATTGATTGAATCCCCGACATCATGGTTCATCCGATGAGATCATCGTGGAACATGTGGGAGCCAATATGGGTATCCAGATCCCGCTATTGGTTATTGGCCGGAGAGGTGTCTCGGTCATGTCTGCATGGTTCCCGAACCCGTAGGGTCTACACACCTAAGGTTCGGTGACGCTAGAGTTGTTATGGGAAATAGTATGTGGTTACCGAAGGTTGTTTGGAGTCCCGGATGAGATCCCGGACATCACGAGGAGATCCGGAATGGTCCGGCGGTGAAGATCGATATATTGGACGAAGGGTATTGGAGTCCGGAAGTGTTCCGGGGGTACCAGGCTATGGCCAGCATGACCGAAAGGTGTTTCGGGAGCCCCGGCAAGTGTTGGAGGGCCTCATGGGCAAAGGGGAAGGGGCAAACCAGCCCACTAAGGGGTGGTGCGCCCCCCACACCCTTTCCCACGTTACTTGCGGAGGTGGGGCGCCTCCACCTGGCTTGGGAGGCAAGCCTCCACCTGCTTGGCTTGGGGGGCAAGTCTCCCTAGGATTTTCCCTAGGGAGATCCAATCTGCTTGGTCGCCGCCCCTAGGGGAAACCCTAGGGAGCCTCCCCCTCTCCCCTTGCCCCTATATATAGTGAAGGGGTGGGAGGGCAGTCGCACCTCTTCCCTGGCGCAGCCCTCCCTCCTCATACACCTCCTCCTCCTCCGTAGTGCTTAGCGAAGCTCTACCGGAGAACCACGAGCTCCATTGCCACCACGCCGTCGTGCTGCTGAAGTTCTCCCTCAACTTCTCCTTTCCCCTTGCTGGAACAAGAAGGAGGAGACGTCCCCAGCTGTATGTGTGTTGAACGCGGAGGCTGTAGGGAGTCGTAGCATAATTTTTAAATTTTCCTACGCTCACCAAGATGCATCTATGGAGTATACTAGCAACGAGGGGAAAGGAGTGCATCTACATACCCTTGTAGATCGCGAGCGGAAGCGTTCCAATGAACGTGGATGACGGAGTCGTACTCGCCGTGATCCAAATCACCGATGACCTAGTGCCGAACGGACGGCACCTCCGCGTTCAACACACGTACGGTGCAGCGACGTCTCCTCCTTCTTGATCCAGCAAGGGGGAAGGAGAGGTTGATGGAGATCCAGCAGCACGACGGCGTGGTGGTGGATGTAGCGGGATGCCGGCAGGGCTTCGCTGAGCATATACGAGAGAGAGAGGTGTTGCAGGGGGAGAGGGAGGCGCCCAAGGCTGTAATATGGCTGCCCTCCCTCCCCCTTTATATAGGCCCCCTTGGGAGGGGGGGGGGGGGCGCCGGCCAAACCCATCTAGGCTGGGGGCGGCGGCCAAGGGGGGTGCCTTGCCCCCCAAGGCAAGTGGGAAGCCCCCCCATCCTAGGGTTTGCAACCCTAGGCGCATGGGGGGAGGCCCATGGGGGCGCCCAGCCCACTAGGGGCTGGTTCCCTTCCCACTTCAGCCCACGGGGCCCTCCGGGACCCTTCCGGTGGTCCCGGTACAATACCGGTAACCCCCGAAACTTTCCCGGTGGCCGAAACTTGACTTCCTATATATAATTCTTCACCTCCGGACCATTCCGGAACCTCTCGTGACGTCCGGGATCTCATCCGGGACTCCGAAAAACTTTCGGGTTTCCGCATACACATATGTCTACAACCCTAGCGTCACCGAACCTTAAGTGTGTAGACCCTACGGGTTCGGGAGACATGCAGACATGACCGAGACGCCTCTCTGGTCAATAACCAACAGTGGGATCTGGATACCCATGTTAGCTCCCACATGTTCCACGATGGTCTCATCGGATGAACCACGATGTCGAGGATTCAATCAATCCCGTATACAATTCCCTTTGTCAATCGGTATGTTACTTGCCCGAGATTCGATCGTCGGTATCCCAATACCTTGTTCAATCTCGTTACCGGCAAGTCTCTTTACTCGTACAGCAATGCATGATCCCGTGACTAACTCCTTAGCCACATTGAGCTCATTATGATGATGCATTACCGAGTGGCCCCAGAGATACCTCTCCGTCATATGGAGTGACAAATCCCAGTCTCGATCCGTGCCAACCCAACAGACACTTTCGGAGATACCCGTAGTGTACCTTTATAGTCACCCAGTTACGTTGTGACGTTTGGCACACCCAAAGCATTCCTACGGTGTCCGGGAGTTGCACGATCTCATGGTCTAAGGAGAAGATACTTGACATTGGAAAAGCTCTAGCAAATGAACTACACGATCTTTGAGCTATGCTTAGGATTGGGTCTTGTCCATCACATCATTCTCCTAATGATGTGATCCCGTTATCAATGACATCCAATGTCCATAGTCAGGAAACCATGACTATCTGTTGATCAACGAGCTAGTCAACTAGAGGCTTACAAGGGACACGTTGTGGTCTATGTGTTCACACATGTATTACGATTTCCGGATAACACAATTATAGCATGAACAATAGACAATTACCATGAACAAAGAAATATAATAATAACCATTTATTATTGCCTCTAGGGCATATTTCCAACAGAGGCACCGTCCGTTCGGCGCTAGATCGGATCTTCCGCGATTTGAATCGCCGCGAGTACGACTCCATGAACCGCGTTCTTGTAACGCTTTCGCTTAGCGATCTTCAAGGGTATGAAGATGCACTCCCTCTCTCTCATTGCTAGCATCTCCTAGATTGGTCTTGGTGACACGTAGGAAAATTTTGAATTATTGCTACGTTCCCCAACACACAAATCTTGTGGTGAGCTTTTATTTGATGATATGAAAGACCATGCAAAAATTCAACTCAATTGGATTAACCTAGCTAGTACTTCCTTCACAACCAATTCCCAGGAACTTTGAAAAATTGCTCAGGAATATGTACTAGGCAAATTAAGTTGAAATTTGTCATGAGGAAATTATTTGGACATGAAAAGGTGTCCAAAAGGTTTGGGGTAAACTGGGCAAAGATAAATGGCACTTGCTTCACAATCTGCCATTTAGGACAGAATAAGAAAAGAATTATTTGAGGACGATGGTAAACATGGCAAATGAAATATTTTGCCATATTTGAGAAATATATGACCCAAACAATTTATGAGAATTATTTGGGAATTTTAGGAGTGATGGAAATATAGGTTGCTTCACAACCCAGGGCAAATTGAGTTATTCCTTTAATAGAAAAGGAATATCCCCAATAAAAAGAATATTGGGATTTGTGAGGGAGTCCTGGACTAAGGGGTCCTCGGGCGTCCGGGCTTTTAGACATGGGCCGGACTGATGGGTTGTGAAGATACGAGGACCGAAGACTGCAACCGTGTCCGGATGGGACTCTCCTTGGTGTGGAAGACAAGCTTGGCGACCAGATATGTAGATTACATTCTCTTTAACCGACCTTGTGTAACCCTACATCTCCCCGGTGTCCATATAAACCGGAGGACTTAGTCCGGAAAGGAGATATTCATTACCATAGTCATACAGGCTAGACTTCTAGGTTTAGCCATTACGATCTCGTGGTAGATCAACTCTTGTAATACTCATATTCATCAAGATCAATCAAGCAAGAAGTAGGGTATTACCTCCGTAGAGAGGGCCCGAACCTAGGTAAACATCGTGTCCCATGTCTCCTGTTACCATCGACCTTAGACGCACAGTTCGGGACCCCCTACCCGAGATCCGCCGGTTTTAACACCGACATTGGTGCTTTCACTGAGAGTTCCGCTGTGCCGTCGACGAAAGGTTCGATGGCCCCTTCAATCGTCGATAGTGACGCCGTCCAAGGAGAAACCTTCCTCCCCGGACAGATCTTTGTGTTTGGCGGCTTCGCACTGCAGGCCAACTTGCTTGGCCACCTGGAGCAGATCGACAGCTACGCCCCTGGCCACCAGTTCAGATTTGGGAGCTTGAACTACGTCGCAGACATCCGTGGAGATTTGATCTTCACCAGAATCGAGACCGCGAAACCGCTCCCGGTCACCTCGACGAACATTACCTAAATCTGTCGTCAGACCGCATCCAGGAGATAGCTCCTGTGATCACTCCGGCATTAGATCCAGAGCACACTACGGCATCCAAGGACTGGAAATTCAGCCCCACCATGGAGGCCACAGATTCTCCGGCGTTGGAGCCGCACATGGATTTAACCTCACGCAATACTCATGTCACAGGAACTCCGGACTCCTTTCCGGGTATAAATTTTGAACCATGTGGGTCCGCGGATACCGAACTTGATCGCTTATCGATCTTTGAGTTCGACGCCGCAGACATCTTCCACCACTCGCCCTTCGGCGATGTGCTGAACTCGTTAAAGAACTTGTCCTTGGCGGGCGACTCATAGCCGAACTATGTACGGTTTGAACTAGGGGCTAATGATGGGGAATTTTGCTTCCCACACGCCACCCACTTCGTAGCCACTGTCGAAGACTTAACCGACGCACTTGACTATGACTCCGAAGAAATCAACGGTATGGACGACGATGCCGGAGACGAGGAGGCCCAAAACCCGCCGTTCACCGGACGATGGACAGCCACCTCCTCATACGACGTCTACATGGTAGATACGCCGAAAAATAACAGCGGTGATGACAAGGAGAACCCAGTAAAGGAGGACCCTCCTAAAACACAACCAAAGCGTCGGCATCAGTGGCGCCGCTCTAAATCCCGCCACAGCAGGGATAGCAACACCAGCACAGGAGACGATAACACTCCGGATGGTGCCGAAGACAAAGAAGAACCCGATGAACAAACTGCCGAACGAGACAACCGGGAATCAAGGCATGTCAGCCCTGATGAACAGGCCATAAAAGAAGACTCGGAGGACGGTAGTTACCGTCCGCCCTCCGAGGAGGAGGTGAGCCTCGACAACGAAGACTTCATCATGCCTGAGGAGCCCCTGGAGTAGGAGCGCTTTAAGCTTCAGCTAATAGCCATTGCGAGGAGCCTGAAAAAGAAGCAGCAGCAGCTTCAAGATGATCAAGACTTGCTCAACGACAGATGGACCGATGTCCTGGCAGCCGAGGAATACGGCCTTCAACGCCCAGCCAAAAGTTACCCGAAGCACATATTACTACCTCAGTTTGATGATGAGGCGCTAGATCCCGCACTAGCATCTCGCAACGCGGCTGATCGGCCTCTGTGCGGTCGGGATAAATCTGCAACCCGAGCCGAAAACCAGACTATCCCACTCCACCGTAAAGGCAGGGATAAGACAGCTCGGGGCCATACATATGACCTCCGCTAAGAACTAGACAGTAGAGCGGAGCACACAAAATCGATCTATGGACCGCGAGGACGTGACTTAAGGCGCGGGGACAGCTATCTATTCGGGCGTGACAAACCTAGTCACACCCGAGCTGAATGCCGCAGACGGACTCCATCAGAGCTCCGTCGCGATGCGGCCCGATATAGAGGCGCCGCGCACCCTCTTTGCTTCACTGATGAAGTAATGGACCATGAATTCCCCGAAGGGTTCAAGCCCGTCAATATTGAATCATACGACGGAACAACCGATCCCGCTGTATGGATCAAGGATTTTATTCTCCACATTCACATGGCCCGCGGAGATGACCTCCATGCTATCAAATACCTCCCACTAAAACTCAAAGGGCCAGCTCGGCACTGGTTAAACAGCCTGCCTGAAAATTCTATTGGCAGCTGGAAGGACTTGGAAGAAGCCTTTCTCGACAACTTCCAAGGTACATATGTCCGGCCGCCGGACGCTAATGACTTAAGCCACATAGTTCAACTGGCCGGGGAGTCAGCCAGGAAGTTCTAGACTAGGTTCCTAACTAAAAAGAACCAGATCATCGACTGTCCAGATGCCGAAGCCTTAGCGGCCTATAAACACAGCATCTGCGACGAATGGCTCGCCCGCCACCTCGGCCAAGAAAAGCCAAAATCTATGGCAGCCCTCACGGCACTCATGACCCGCTTTTGCGCGGGTGAGGATAGTTGGTTGGCTCGCAGCAAAAACACAGCTAGCGAGGCAGGCCCTTCCGAGGCCAAGAACAACAACGGCAAGCTCCAACGTAACAGACACAAATGCTGAAGCAATGGTGATAATACCGACGACACTACAGTCAACGCCGGATTTAGTGGCTCCAAGTCCAACCAGCGGAAGAAACCATACAAGAGAAACATTCAGGGACCATCCAGCCTGGACCGCATACTCGATCGCCCGTGCCAGATACATGGCACCCCAGAAAAACCAGCCAATCATACCAACAGAGACGGTTGGGTTTTTAAATAGGCAGGCAAATTAAACGCCGAGAATAGGGAAAAGGGATCACAAAGCGAGGACGACAATGAGGAGCCCCGGCAACCGAACACAGGGAAAAAAAAGAAGTTTCCCCCTCAAGTGAAAACAGTAAACATGATATACGTCACACACATCCCCAAAAGGGAACACAAACGCGCACTAAGGGACGTCTATGCGATAGAGCTAGTCGCCCCCAAATTCAATCCATGGTCATCATGTCCGATCACTTTTGATCGTCGGGACCATCCGACCAGTATCCGGCATGGCGGATCAGCCGCACTAGTCCTGGACCCAATCATTGATGGATTTCACCTAATAAGAGTCCTCATGGACGGTGGTAGCAGCCTCAATCTGCTCTATCAAGACACGGTGCGCAAAATGGGCATTAACCCATCAAGGATCAAGCCAATGAAGACTACCTTCAAAGGAGTCATACCAGGTGTAGAGGCCCGCTGTACGGGCTCAATCACACTAGAGGTTGTCTTTGGATCCCCGACAACTTCCGCAGCGAGGAGTTAATCTTCGACATCGTCCCATTCCGCAGTGGTTATCACGCACTGCTCGAACGGACGGCATTCGGTCGGTTCAATGCGGTGCCGCACTATGCTTATCTCAAGCTCAAGATGCCCGGCCCACGCAGCGTCATAACAGTCAACGGAAACACGGAACGCTCCCTCCGAATAGAGGAGCACACCGCTACCCTAGCAGCAGAAGTACAGAGCGGCCTTCTCAAGCAGAACCGTAATCCGGCTACCGATCCCCGGGACATCGTAAAGAGGGTCCGGACTACGCTGCACCAGGACGGCGCAGCTCATCAAGAGCTCGACTAGAAATTTGGACTCCGTCCCAGCCCCGATCAGGCAGTGGCATTCATACCACGCGTACATAATTACGCACTCAAAATTCCATGGGTATCGACGGAGGCACATAAATCTTGTGATCCACAGTTCGGCTTGACCAATCCCGGACACACATATACTTTTATTATTTCCTTTTTTCCTTTTCCAGGTTTCTTTACATAGGCCCTCCTGGACGGCCTAATTATCAGTCCTGTAAAAGGCTAAAAACACCAGGATGGCAAGAAGCACAGGCGTATAGGGGAAGTTCTAGAGGTCACTCTACTTGTTGTGAGGACCCACACGCAGCCCGCCTCTGGTCATGGCATGTTAAATAGCCGGTTGCCTATCGCACTATGTGTATTAATGCGCTTTGACGCATTAACCGAATTATAATGAAACAGTTCGTGGCTCAAGTTTAAGGGCCCAATATATCACCTCTGCTTTCTTTCTGTTTTTCGTCAATAATTCATTTGCTAGCACCCGTACACTCTGGTACATTTCATATTTGCCATGGGCTCCTAGGCGCCCCACAATACGACAACAAAGTCCGAACACTTTTTATAGTATAGTTCGGCACCCCGGATTTAGCATTATATGCATTGGCTCCGAATCATATCTTTGGTCAATAGTTGGGTTGCCCGACTCCTGTGCTTGCTACCTTACGTTACGCTATATCGGCTAAGGTAGTAAAGGGAGAACTACTGCGATTGTGCCCTAGTTTATCCAAAGGAGCACCTCAGTAGAGAAAGCTAAAAACTGACTGTCATGATGTGGCGAGAGTCGGTCAGCTGTTCGGAGGTTACAAATCGTTGGAGATTTCTCCCGCATTACGCGAAGGATCGGTACTTCCAGATCAGGCGCCCATAGCACTCTGGTTCGAAAACTAGGGGCTGCGCCTATGTTTTATTGTAAAACTCCTATGGCTAAGTGAGGGCGTTTAAGCCGCATAGTCCGATTGCCTGGTTAGTTGCGCTAAACAACTCCTTCAAGGACCATACAATTGGATCAAGATTGTTTAGATTCCATCCCGAAGACCCCCGTACTACCTACATGGGGGCAGAAGCCGACGACTGGCCAACCCTCAGATTCCATATAACACGGCCGCACAGGAGGAAAAAATTAAAACATAACAAAAATTATATTACAAACTGACATTGTTTCATCATACAAGGCAAAGACAACACGAATGTATTCATTCGAATATAATGTCCTGCCCACACTGCGCTGCTACAATGCGAGACCCCTCCAGGACATCCACGAAGTAGCGCTCGGGTGTACGGTGATCCTTGCCCTCTGGTGGCCCTCGGGCCAGCTCGACGACGTTCATCTTCGCACACCACATCTTGCACCGGGCGAAGGCCATACGAGCACCCTCAATACAGGTCGATCGCTTGACGATATCCAGCCAAGGACAGGCGTCCACCATCCTCCTCACGAGTCCGAAGTAGCTGCTGGGCATAGCTTCGGCTGGCCATAGCCGAATTATCAAATCCTTCATGGCTAGTTCGGCCACCCTATGCAGCTCCACCAGCTATTTCAGCTGATCGGTGAAGGACACAGGATGCTCTGGCATAAGATATTGCGACCAGAATAGCTTCTCCGTAGATCTCCCTTCTTCGGCTCGGAAGAATTCCCCGGCGCCGGACGCACTTCGCGGTAAATCAGCAAAAGCCCCCGGAGAACTCCGAATCCGGGTTAGTAAAAGATACTTTCTCTTTGCATATTTGCTTTGCATACTGAATGCCTTACCCGCCGCGATCTTCCTCGCCTCTTGGATCTCTTGGAGGGCGCCCTGGGACTCGTTCTGGGCCGACTCCGTGCTCTGGCGAGCCTTGGAGAGTTCGACCTCTTTAGCCGACACATCACGTTCCAAGGTCTCACACTTCTTCACCGCGTCATGGAGCTCTTGTTGGACCTCGTTGACACGGGCCTTGAGCTTCTTACGGGCAGCCTGCTCCTTGACGACCTTCCCCTCGGCTTCGCCTAAGGCCTTTTTCAGGGCCTCGACCTCGGTCGTTGCTCCTATACATATCATAACACTTTGGTCAATATATATTTTACTCCTTCCAAGTACTTCTTGGGTTATTACACACCTTCATTCTCCTGGAGCTGCCTCTTCACCTGGCCGAGCTCCTCCTCGGCCCGCTCCAGCCTCCGCTTTAGATCGGATACTTCGGCATCACGTGAGGCCACGGCCAGCAGCGACGCTTGTATATTTATTCTAGACAAATTTAGTTAGTTTCCTGCCATAAAAGGATTGATCCTCTATCCGGCTTTTTCTTTCCGAACACCAGACAGTGTCTCAGGGGCTACTGTCTATATGGGAATTTTCTCCTTTTGCGTCACCTACCTCAAAACCTATCAGCAGGCTGCTGTAGGCTTCGGTTAGTCCGCTCTTAACGGACTGAGCCCTTTAAATAAGAACACGGTGCTCATCCGCAATGGAAGCGCCTCGCAGTGCTTCCAGCAGATCGCCTGGTGCCCCTCCTTGGAATGGGGTCACCGGTGGAATAGGCATACCCCCTTCTTTCAAAGGAGGCTGCATGCCGGATTCCGGAGCCGTGTCGGCCTCCGGAATCAAGTCTGGTTGAGGGCTGAATTGTGTACGGCCCTCCTCCCCAGTCTCCCGGGGGATTGGTTCCCCCTGATGTTCGGCGACAGGGGCTTCTCCTTTGGGCACCTTTGACCCTCTCCCCGGCCTCGGAATGTCCGTTGGGATAGCACCTCGTCGTCTCCTTTGACCGTGGGAGAATAAGCGACCGGCGATGTCTCGCTAGCCATCTCCTTCGTGTCCAACGAACCCTCTGACGAGGATCGCTGGGAGCTGTTGTGGGCCGGACTGTAATAGCATGATTGATCATGTCAATACGACAAGGAGGAAGGGTTAGATCTATGGGCATACACGAGTCTTAGCACTTACGAGGCGGCCCGGGGCTTAGTGCAGGGGCGTCGCTCCGGACTGCTGCCCACGTCCCACGCGGTGTTGGCCGCAAGGGCGCCCTTCCCCTTCTTGGGCGTTCCCGCCTCCAGATTCGTGGAGGCCATCCTCTTCTTCTTTCCCTCCTCAGGGGGAGGGTTGTTTTCCTCCTCCTCCTCTTCCTCGTCGTCGTCTTCAGGGATGGAGGAATGGGTTTCTTCGTCTTCGGACGTTACGTCCGAAGTACCCTTACGACGGGGGCCGCCTTTGGCCCCCTTGGCCTTCTTCTCCGGCGCCTTATAGGGCGCCGGCACCAGCATCTTCGCCAACCGCGGGATGACTGGCTCTTCAGGCAGTGGAGCCGGACACTCGATCCGCTTCGCCCTCTCCATCTAGTCTTGAAGAAGGAATGATGATAAAAGCTGAGACATCGCCCTTGAAGCAAGCAAGTAGGGGATGCGTTAAAAATAACTTACCTCGCTGGCGGGGTGGTTAATGTCGTGCCCACGGTCTGAATCCGTGGCCGGCGGTTTCTCGTTGCCCTTAAAGAGCAACTTCCAGGCTCCTTCGTGAGTGGTTTCGAAGAGCCTCTTTAGGGTATGGTGCTTCTTCGAGTTGAACACCCATAGAGGGCGGCTTCGGCTTTGGCATAGGAGAATTCAACGAACTAGCATCACCTAGATTACATCGACAAGTTTGACATTCTTGTCCACCATGCTCTGAACGCGCGTCTGCAGCGCTATCAGCTCGTTTGGCGAACACCAGTTTGGGCTCTTCTTGACCCAGGAGGTGAGCCGCATTGGGGCACCGGGGTTGAATTCGGCAGCTGCGGCCTAGTTGGTGCCGCGGGGTTCTATAATGTAGAACCATTGTTTCTGCCATTCCTTGACAGTCTCCACGAAAGTGCCTTTCGGCCAGGAGACATTGGACAGCTTGCTCACCATGGCTCCTCCGCACTCTGTGTGCTGGCCATCCACCACCTTTGGCTTCACGTTGAAGACCTTGAGCCACAACCCGAAGTGGGGTTGGATGCGGAGGAAGGCCTCACACACGACGATGAACGCCGAGATGTTGAGGAAGGAGTTCGGAGATAGATCACGAAAGTCTATCTCGTAATAGTACATCAGCCCGCGGACAAAAGGGTGGAGAGGAAACCCTAGCCCGCGGAAGAAATGAGGCATGAATACCACCCTCTCGTTGAGCGCCGGCGTGGGGACGATTTGTCCCTGGGCTGGAAGGCGGTGGGCGATTTCCTTCGCCAAGTACCCGGCCGCCCGGAGCTCGGTAATATCTTTCTCCTTAATGGAGGAAACCATCCACTTGCCCTGACCTCTATATCTGGACATGGTTGAGTGGTAGCTTGAGTGGAAAGAAGATGAGAACTTGGGCGCTGGAGCTCGAGATTGGAAGGGCGAAGAAAGAGAGAAGGCGTGGGAGAAGAAGGGAATCCTTATCCCCTTATAAAGGCAGTGAATATCGAACGCCTCTCCATTTGCCTCGAACTCGCCTATTCCCAAGGCCTGTGTAAACAGCACGGTTGGGTTACCCATGCCCATATTGACGAGAATCCCATAATAAAGGGGACATGATCTCTGCTTTGACAAGATGTGCCAATGGCAACCGCGTCTCGAAACGTGGGGCAGCAGATGAAAAACGGTTCGGAATTATGACCGGCAAGACGTGATGTCATGTTGTAAAAGTTGTCAGCGGATTGGACACGTGAAAGCATTATATTCTGTCTACGGTTGTGTGGGGTGTGTGTTACAGGACCGGACACAATCATCGCGTCTGAAGACTATCTTGGAGTTCAGAAAGAGGGGAACCCGCCTTGAAATGCCGAAGACAAATCTGCGCGCCGGGCTCCTCATCATTGAAGCTAGGTTCAGGGTACTGAGGGAGTCCTGGACTAAGGGGTCCTCGGGCGTCCGACCTGTTAGCCATGGGCTGGACTGATGGGCTATGAAGATACTTAGACCAAAGACTGCACCCGTGTCCGGATGGGATTCTCCTTGGTGTGGAAGACAAGCTTGGCGACCGGATATGTAGATTCCTTTCTCTGTAACCGACCTTGTGTAACCCTAGATCTCCCCGGTGTCTATATAAACCGGAGGACTTAGTCCGGAAAGGAGATATTCATTGCCATAGTCATACATGCTAGACTTCTAGGGTTTAGTCATCACGATCTCGTGGTAGATCAACTCTTGTAATACTCATATTCATCAAGATCAATCAAGCAGGAAGTAGGGTATTACCTCCGTAGAGAGGGCCCGAACCTGGGTAAACATCGTGTCCCCTGTCTCCTGTTACCATCGACCTTAGACGCACAGTTGGGGACCCCCTACCCGAGACCCGCCAGTTTTGACACCGACAATTTGGGCTAGGATGAAAATGGAAAGGTCTAGGGAAGGATTTGGGTATGACAAGCCACTCTGGAAGCAAAGAAGAGTTCTTCTTCTTCAGTTTCCAGACCACATAGCCCCGGAAAAAAGGAATCTCAGGCAAAAACCTCAGAAAATCAAAAGAAAAAGAAAGGGCCAAAAATCAGGCTCTTACAAACCTTATCCCCTTAAAGAAATCTCGTCCTCGAGATTTTTTTGCTTAGGGAACAAGTAGGAATATACTAACTTAAGGAAACCGTTTCCAACTCGGGTCTCCTTTTTCCTTTATTGTTGTTCCCACTAAATTTTTACCTGACTGGCTCTGGGTGGTCTGATTCACTGTATCCATATTTTGACAGATCTTACCTGGCTTGTTCATGCTTATACTGGCTCCAATTATTTTCATATCCGCTGACTTAGCTGAGATTCCATGACTGAAATATGTGTCTATCTCACAAATCCGAGAGTGATTTCCGATGGGCGCGTCATCCAGCACTGACAACTTTTCATGAAGTTGTGGACACATTTTCCTGGTGAACACCCAAGCTCTGACTCCTTGCATTGGGTTTCTTCACTGAATGAAGGTCCTTTGGGTTCCAAATTGTGAGTTGAGGCATAACCGTTTCCTGACAGATTTTGACCCATCGCAGAAGTTTCTGAATCATCTTAACTGGCTCCACCTTCTGGAGTATCAGATGTGTTCCAAATATTTGACTGTCGCTTGCCGGGGCCAGCATGAAGGAGTGCGATCTTACATGATAATATCCGCAGACTCGACTGACGGTGTTTCTGGCAGAAGAATTTGGCTCACGATAGGCTATCCTTTGATAATCCTCATAAGTGAGGGCACACGCCTCTAGACTGTGACTCGACATCCTGATTACTCATTCTGTCGGCATATCCATGGGGATAGTAGGTTGTGCGATGCTTTACCACAGTTGCTGGAGTCACACTGTTGATTTGACCTTTGGTCTGACTTCGCAGATTCAGATATTTGATACTGACAAATCTTAGGTGAATATCCATGGTGATCCATACTGGCTCAGACTGTCCGGGTATCTGCACCATGTGGGTCTTGCAACCATTTTCATACCTGCATCACCGGTCTTGCTACTACATTACTGTTTTTCTTGTCTGGATCCTTGGCTGAAAGAGTTCGATCATATTGCTTCTTCGTGTGACCATGGATTCTGTCGGGGACAATATTCTGACATGCGTACTCTTATCCTCATTTCCTGACATGGTAGCATTACTCAAATTGCCGGTTCACCACCTCTCAAGTTCTGACCGTAGAAAAATGATCATCCGAACCCTTGCAAGAAATCGGCAAATAAATCAGTAGCCACCAGAATGGTCTTTACAACTCAGATCTTGGACATTACTGAGATAACTCAACCACGGCTCAGGAGGGTTGAAAAGCAGCTCAGAGCATGAGACCGGGTCGATAAGAAGAAAGTGGAAGCTCCCTAAAATAGCCAAAAGCAGCTATAGGGCTACTATCACAAAAAGAAACTCAATAGCTGTATGAGACGGCCGAAAAGCAGCTCAAAACTCATGACAGTCGTTGAAGAGAGAAATAAAAATCGGCATCCTCCCCAGATAGCTAAAAACGGCTCAGATCACAGGCATGGTGCCGTTACTGGAGAAAGAAGACAAGGGCTCATCAGGATCATCTTCCAGGCTCACAGGCAATTGTACTGAGCTCATTCCTTTGTCACACTGTGGTGTATAGCTGGCTTCCTTCTTTTAACAATCCTCATGTGCCTGTCAAATTTTCTGACTGAACTGTTGCAGATCTGATTCTTGAGATGTACTGCCATATACTGTCAATCTTGCACATAGCTTATCTTCATGATCATTTCTGCTATGAAGTGTGCACACTGAGGCAAACCTGATTATCCGTAGCACGATCAGATATCCCCATATCTCAATGCAGTCGGCTGAGAATTCCATACTGATGCAAACTTGATACTGACAGTCCATCCAGGATTTCTTTTGCATTCAGACAAGATATTCCAATTTCATTGCAGTCTGCTGATAATTCCATTCTGTTTAGCTGAGTTTCCAAATATATGCATTCCTTGCTGATTCTTCAGGTCCGGTGTCGGTTGATGAGCAACTTTAATAAGGGGAAAATATGTAACACCGAAGGCCCAAAGAAAGAAACAAAAGAAACGATGAAAACAAAAGCACCTAAGCATACTAATAATATAAAGCAATCAACACATATTACTGCTACTCACACAATAATATGCATGCGCACCTAAGCACACAATTGTCGCTGAAGCTCTCGTACTACGGTCTAGTATGCTGTGGCGGTGTGCACGAAAGTGAGTCTGTGTGTGGAAAGAGTTGGCGTAACCAAGGCTACACCAAGCCCTGGCTGAACACCGGTTGGATCTGGATAGATATGGAGGCGAGGACGGACTTGGTGATCAAGTAGCGAGACACAAGGTCACGACCACATCATCATCAAGCATACGAAAGGGAATCGTACACGTCCAAAGAACGAGATGACAGGGCAAACTAGGGGAGGAAAAGCAAGGCTTGCTGGCATTGCCCTCTTCTGATGACAAGATCAGTAAGGGTTGCCAAAGGGACGAGATGGAGGGCACGATTCGGGATAAAGACACGTCTATCACCAAAATGATTTGGGTGGAGGAAAAGATATCGACGCAATACCTGAGCATAACTCCTGCAAATGGTGTCTGGAACACTCAGTACCAGGGCATCACTCTGCTGGGACAAAGATAACGCCGAACACTGAAGAGCAGGCATGCAAAGAAAGAGGGTGGAGGTAGTGGATCGAAAACGATGCCACCTACACTCACAAGATAATAATCTATATGCATGATATGCAACAAACAAATGCAGCAATCAAGTGCAACAAACCAACGGGGCTCTATACTACCGCATTCTAATGTTTGCGTGGGCTAGGGCATCCTACAGCCAGACCTGCTCTGATACCAAGCCTGTGGCACCCCGGCTCAGAGAAACCGGAACGCCCCGTATTCCAGCCCAGAGATCGAGGAGAAGTCTTCTGGAGTACGGCACTGCTTAGCATAGAACAACTCAGCTCTTTATTACAATCTATATGGGTACAAGGGGATTACATCGGCATGGTGACACTACGCCTGCCACGGTTGCTCCATGCAAGCAGCAGAACAACACGATAGAGCGGAATAACTCCTGGCAGCGGAACAATGTCGGCGGTGGTGAACTCCACTCCACAGGGACTCTGGCTGGAACGCTTATCCTAGCTCGCAAACAAGGAATCCACGGCAAACAAGCAACCAAATCTGGCATGACCTGCAGACTGGCATGACACGCCAGGTCAGTACATTGAATGTACTTCCAAGCTCACAGCAACCAAAGCAATCAAGACAAACAATGGCATGGAAATTACAGATTATTAAGCAATGATGAACACGATATTATCAGA
Source organism: Triticum aestivum (assembly GCF_018294505.1). Classification (NCBI taxonomy): domain Eukaryota; kingdom Viridiplantae; phylum Streptophyta; class Magnoliopsida; order Poales; family Poaceae; genus Triticum; species Triticum aestivum. The sequence continues at coordinate 256,989,574 of NC_057805.1, forward strand.
ACAACATGGCATGTACAACATGATACAGCTAGAACAATACGAGGATGGCAAAAACATATGAACATGATGAGACTAGCATGTAACATGATGAAACTATCATGCACCAACTTACTCTGCTCGGGTTACCTCGCAACAATCACATGCATCACTTACCATCACGAACATCACACGATCATCTCAGGATCCAATCAAGCTTGGTATTAACAATACCGTAGTAATCATTTATGACCACAAGGAGCTTGACCTTTACCCTTGACTCTCGCATAACACCACAAATATCCACAAGTGGTACTCCACGATACCACAGTGATCCTCTTACGATCACATAAATATCAACCAACTTCTTTCATCATCGAACCAGGGTTGTTATTAAGCACATCATTATTATTACTGTTGACCCATAGTGTGACCGACACGAACTGGGCCCATATCCGTGGGCGAGGCTATCGATAGATTTAACACACACACTCTGCAGAGGTTAGCACACTGTACCCACACCACGGAACCCATGGCATCGCATTCCCATTCGGGTGGACCAACGGCGTTCCGACAAAACCGTCCTACTGCCATGACACTCTCCCGGCCACTCCAACCAACTCCCCTTTGGGCTAAGTCCTGGGTGGCCCCGTGCCTACCAAAGGCACCAACGGCCACCGTCGTGGCAAAACGGTCCCAAACGGGGACAAGGATCCTTACAAAAACAACGGGCACACAAGGCTTATGCCGTCCTACCTAGCCAAGGTGCGCCCGCGCATAACCTACCCTTGCGGGAGGCACCGGCGAGAGGCATGACAATAGACCCAGTTAGGACCCCCCCATAAGTTAAGCATGGTTGCACTGGTCAGCTCGATATGGTGGCACCATGACTCAGCCAACAGTTGTTCAAGTTCAATTTAATCCGGTTAAACTTGAATGCAATATGCCGAGTCATGATAAAAAGAATAACATGATGCAACTACAATGCATGAACATGATATTAACATAAGCATGCGGGTGCATCCCAATCAACGAGCATAACAACATTTAACCATTTATCCGGATGAGCATGGCATACTGACGAGCATGGATATGACAACTAGAACACTATCCATAGCATAACAGGACCACTAGCATCAACAATAAATACCATGTAATAATATAACGATAAAACTACCATGCAAGTATTTAATCAACTGTATGCAAAGGAAAATGCATAACAACGGTGCTCGGAACAGACGATAGTCAGGCACCGAAGACCATCACCAACATCTACTACTACCAAACATTGCCAATATTAAAGTAATACTAGCTTGAAGAACATAATCATGGAGTGCATGAAAACATAGCATGACGGTAAACACCGATCCATAAGCATAACCGAAATTCCGACCCAGTAGCAAAACAAACAGACAGTTATGAAAGATTCAAGTTGAAAACCAATGCTTCTGCATGGCTATCATGCAAATGGTGGTTGTGGCTTTCTTTGGGCTGAAGAAGGCTCCGGGGAGAAGTGTGGTGAAGCCGCAGAAAGATTCGCCGGAAAAGATTCGCTCTCGGAGGGGCTGATTAGGGGCAAGGACAAAATGGTCATTTTCAATATGTCAAACCATAGTGAAAATGATACCAAAAGTTTGGGCTCGTAGAGGCGAAGATGTGGGCGTTGCATTCACCTCGATCGGAGCTACGGGTAAAAAGTTGTGAAGTGATGAAGATCAGGGAATTTTCTGCAAAATATCATCACAAACAAGTCCCTGAGTGGATAAGGCAGAAGCGGCTTTTGAGAAAATACGCTTTCCAGAGAGGAAAGCATACTTTCACCTGAAGCACTGACGGAATACGCTTTCCCCAAAGGGAAAACGCACTACCGCAGAATACGCTTCCACTTAACGCACTACCGCGGGGCCACGGCTTGTCTCACTGACGTGCGGGTCCCACGGGGTGGGGCCCATCACTTATCCATGCTGGCCATCTGGGTCAACGCACGTAGAGGCGGGGCCAGGCCACAGTGGTTGCCATGTGGGTCCCGCGGGCGTTGACTCTCTCCTCCTCGTCCCTTCTTCCATCTCCCGACGCACGCCCGCAGAGCAGAGGAGGAGCACAGTGCCGGCACTCGTCCGGCCGGCTTGGGTCGACTTAGGCGACACCCCGGCCACCTAAATGCTCTGCGCGGAGGGGCGCACCCAACTGGGGGCAGCACGCTCACCGGAGAACGCGGAGACGAGCGGGGCCGCGACCACGGCGGACGGCTACTTCGGTCGGTGATGGGAAGCACGGCGAGAGGCCGCCAGAGGGCAAGGAGGAGGGCGGGGAAGGCTCTGGGTGGTGGTGGATGGCTGTCGTGGTGGAATAGAGGGAGGAGGGGGCCGGCCTGAGCCAATTTAGGCGGCTGCCGACGAGGATGGCTCGGCCATGGGGGGGGCAGAAGAGCACCTCGGGCTCAAGGAAGTGGATGAGGAGGGAGATGGGAGTGTGGGGAGGCTGCTGGTGAGCTCGGAGTGCTCGGGGACGGGCTATTTATAGCCGAACGAAGAGGGGGATTAGGTGGCACACGCGCGGCTACGTGTCCGCGCTCCAGCGACGGGCACGCGCGGCCAAGGGTCACGGGGAGGGGCGGCAAGGCGACGAGGGAGGGAAGGACGAGTGGCAGAGCTCACGAAGACGAGGCAAAGCTCGGGGACAAGAGAAGGAAGAGGACATGGGCGCGGAAGACGACGCAGTCACGGGTCAGAACAGTGCGGCAACGGTGACGGCTCACTGGGGAAGAAGATAGAGGGGGAAAGGGCTCCAGAGAGACGGTGACGACGCGGGGAACACGCTGGACATGGTCGGGTGATGAGTGGACGAGTGCACAGACGGGGAGGAAGAGGCCGAAGCATCAGAGCGCGTTTGCTGCATCCAGAGTGCGTGCACAGGCAAAAATACACGCGGTCACCACGCGACATGTCGCGGGGAGGACACAATGGGCTGGCAAAACTTGTCTCGTGGCTAGTCCTTGATCCAAGGCATCCCAGAGGTTAAATATAATGGGATGGAGCCAAGGAGAGGAGTGTGGCATCGCTAAAACTTTGCTGTATCAGCTTTGGATGAGCACTGGTGATCAACAGGGAGCTGATTGGGTCAAATGGAGTTGTCTGGGGTGTTTAACTACGGGAAGACTATGATCCTAGGGGTTTTGGAGGCAAAAAGATCAAAGCTTAATATAGTTGCTTTGTAACTGACCAAAAGGGTCCAGAATCAAGATCATGATGATGCTCTCACATGGGGTATCCACTTAAGCTCAACTTGGGCAAGGCTGAGTTATTTGGTCATATGAAGATGCTGCAAAAGGTTTCATACCAATTGGATAAACCAAAATGGTACTTCCTTCACAAACATTTCCACTGACTAGAAACTTGAAAAAATTCTAGAGGAAAAATGGCTAGATGAAATATGGCCAAATTTGGTGGAGATATGTTATATGGATCAGAGAAGGCCTAGGAAAATTTACAGCCATAATGGAGCAATATAAAAATATACTTGCTTCACTAACTGAAATTTGGATAGAAACAAAGATTTGAAGCTGTGCCCTCATGGAGGCATGACATGAGCTCAAATCTTGTGGAGAGCTTTTATTGGATGATATGAAATACCATGCAAAAATTCAACTCAATTGGATTAACTTAGCTAGTACTTCCTTCACAACCAATTCCCTTAGACAGGAACTTTGAAAAATTGCTCAGGAATATTTACTTGGCAAATTAAGTTGAAATTTGTCATGAGGAAATTATTTGGACATGAAAAGGTGTCCAAAAGGTTTGGGGTAAATTGGGCAAAGATAAATGGCACTTGCTTCACAATCTGCCATTCAGGACAGAATATTAAAAGAATTATTTGAGGATGATGGGAAACATGGCAAATGAAATATTTTGCCATATTTGAGAAATATATTACCCAAAAAATTTATGAGAATTATTTGGGAATTTTAGGAGTGATGGAAATATAGGTTGCTTCACAACCTAGGGCAAATTGAGTTATTCCTTTAATAGAAAAGGAATATCCCCAATAAAAAGAATATTGGGATTTGGGCTAGGATGTAAATAGAAAGGTATAGGGAAGGATTTGGGTATGACAAGCCACTCTGGAAGCAAAGAAGAGTTCTTCTTCTTCTTCTTCAGTTTCCAGACCACATAGCGACGGAAAAAAGAAATCTCAGGAAAAAACCTCAGAAAATCAAAAGAAAAAGAAAGGGACAAAAATCAGGCTGTTACACTGGTAGTTCTCGGGAGTGCCGAATGCTACATCGAGATTAACTCGTCTACTGAAACGTGCCTCATTTCCATAGATGATCCCTCGAAAGGTGGTGTAGCTTTGCTCGATACGAGATCTGTCGAATTGCATTTTTTCCAGGGTGTCCTCATAAATGAGGTTTAATCCGCTGCCACCGTCCATAAGAACCTTGTGAAGTTTGAATCCATCCACTATGGGATCAAGGACCAAGGCGGCAGGTGATCGGGCAGGGCGGGCCCTCGGCTCGTCTTCCTCGCCGAAGGTGATGGGTGTATCAGTTCATGAATTCGTCGCTGCCACCTGGTGGATTTCACCAAGCTCTCGAAGGGCGCTCTTCCTCTGATTTTCTGAGAAAAACGTCTCGTAGATCATTAGGATCTCAGCATTGTCATCCAGGGGCATTGTTGAACGTCTGCTTGAGGGTGAGCCTCCAAGGATAGTCTCTCCACTCTTGCAACTTGCCTAACCACCTATCAAGCTGGAAGGCTATGAGTTGGGTTTGTATTCAACAAGACAGAGTGTATGGGGCATGGTTTGTCTAGTAGTTCATCGAGGAACGTTCTGGATCTTGTATGGGGTTTCTTCTTTTTCTTGATCGACTCATATTCAGCTGACCGGTGTGGGGGCACGCGCTTCGCCCAAGCTCTTCTAGGTTCACCGGCATGGATTGACTCCTTTTGCACTTGCTGAGCCTGCCAGGCGCTTTCCATAGGGCAGTACTTGCGTACCAGATCTAATAGCTCGGCGAAGAACATGACGGCGGGCAAGGGCGTTTAGGATGCCTTCGTGTCAGTAGTTATGCTAGAAGGTCGCTAGAATTTTCTGACTGCCACAGTCCGCTATGTTGTCCTTAACAAGGAGGAATCTAGTCCAGAATTGCCGGACCGTTTCTCCAGGATTTCATTTTACATACATTAGATACCACTTGTTGGGCAGCCCTGAGTTTCTTGGAGAGTACTCGACATGGAGGGTGGGTGGGGAAAAACTTTGTATCCCAGGGTGCAAGTCCGGAGTTTTTGCAGCGGTGTCCCGCGTCATCGTGGAATCCGACGCGTCGAGCTCAGGATCCGGATTATCAACCAGGCACAGTTGGATGGACTCGAGGTCGTGTGCCAGATCAGAGCTCGACTTTGGACTCTTTTCGAGGCGGAGGTTGGATTCCGAACTAGGTGACAGAACTTGATGACTGGAGACTTGCACCCAATGTTCTTAGATCTGGAGGTCGCACGGGTGAGTCTTCAACCAAGTCCTTGATGGTATCGATCAAGTGAGTGATAGGTGGGACATAAATTTCCCTGTCATCGGGTTTATGCCCGATTTGATCATAAACCGAGGACCGGCTGTCAGTAATCCCCATGGCTTGGCTCCGGTCTAGTAAGTCGTTTAATAGCGAAAGATCTGCCGGGTCCATATTCCTAGAGTACGTGGTGTCGATTCGCAGTATTGCCGCTCCGGGGGTGTTCGATATCGCGCTGGGGTAATGTTCGGCCGAGGTTGGCTCCAGGCCATCGAGGGTGGAGACTGGATCCGCGCTTAAGGCCGGATCCGAGGTGGCGGCCGCCCCACTGGCGCTCGGCACATCGCGCCCGAAGTTAAAGCCTCGGGGTTTGTGGGCTCTTTAGGTGAAGCTGAGAACTGTTGACCCACAAATATATGGGATCAATTGTTGCCTTTTCGATAAGTAAGACTGTCGAACCCAACGATGAGCAGAAGGAAATGAGAAGTGGTTTTCGGCAAGGTAATGCCTGCAAGTGCTAAAATTGTAAGTAGCAGAGTAGTTTGATAGTAAGATAATTTGTAACAAGCAAGTAATGGTAACGATAACAAAAGTGCAGCAAGGTAGACCAATCCTTTTGTGGCAAAGGATATGCCAAAACAGTCTCTTATAATTAGCAAAGCGTTCTTGAGGGTACACAGGAATTTCATCTAGTCACTTTCATCATGTTGATTCGATTCATGTTCGCTACTTTGATAATTTGATATGTGGGTGGACCGGTGCTTAGGTGATGTTCTTACTTGAACAAACCTCCTACTTATGATTAACCCCCTGGCAAGCATCCGCAACTACGAGAAAAGTATTAAGAATAAATTCTAATCATAGCATTAAACTTCTGGATCCAATCGGTCCCTTGCGGAATAGCGCATAAACTAGGGTTTAAGCTTTTGTCACTCTCGCAACCCATCATCTAATAACTACTCCACAATGCATTACCTTAGGCCCAAATATGGTGAAGTGTCATGTAGTCGACGTTCACATGACCCCACTAAGGGAATCACAACATACATACTATCAAAATATCAAACACATATCAAGTTCACATGATTACCTGCAACACGATTTCTCCCGCGACCTCAAGAACAAAAGTAACTACTCACAAATGATAATCATGCTCAAGATCAGAGGGGTATTAAATAGCATATGGGATCTGAACATATAATCTTCCACCAAATAAACCATATAGTAATCAACTACAAGATGTAATCAACACTATTAGTCACCCACAAGCACTAATCTATAGTTCCGGTACAAAGATTGAACACAAAAGATGAACTAGGGCTTGAGAGGAGATGGTGCTGTTGAAGATGTTGATGGAGATTGCCCTTCCCAAGATGGGAGAGTTGTTGGTGATGATGATGACGATGACTTCCCCCTCCGGAGGGAAGTCCCCCCCGGCGGAATCGCTCCGCCGGAGGGCAAAAGTGCCCCTGCCGAAGTTCCGCCTTGAGACAGTGGTGCTCCGTCCCGAAAGTACTCTCCTTATTTTTTTCTAGGTTAAAATGACTTATATACCAGAAGATGGGCACCGGAGGTGGGCCGAGGGGTGCACAACCCACCAGGGCGCGTCTGGACTCCCTGGCGCGCCCAGGTGGGTTGTGCCCACCTGGTGGGCCCCCTCTGGTACTTATTGGCTCCAATATTCCTCATATATTCCATAAAAAATATCCGTAAAGTTTCAACTTGTTTGGAGTTGTGTAGAATAGGTGGCCTGACGTAGCTTTTCCAGGTCCAGATTTCCAGCTGCCGGAATTCTCCCTCTTTGTGTGTACCTTGCATATTATGAGAGAAAAGGAATTAGAATTACTCCAAAAAGCATTATTGTGAATAAAAACATCATAAATAACAGTAGGAAAACATGATGCAAAATGGACGTATCAAGAACCTTGTCAGAATAAGATCTCCCCGGGAGTCGGCGACAAACTCTAGGTTTCCGAACGTGATCTCCTGGTCGAGCACAAAGCTACCGACCGTGCCGAGGTCGCCGGTCGGACCTGCGTGTAGCATGATGCTGCCGAACGCGAAAAGCTGCCCGGGAATGAAAATGTCCCTGTTGCAGATGTCACCGCTAATGACTAAGCGAGCCATCAATCCTTCGACGATTCCACAGCGGAACTCTCAATGAAAGCATCAATGTCGGTGTCAAAACCGGTAGATCTTGGGTAGAGTGGCCCGAGCTGTGGATCTTGGATCCATGGGTAAGAAGGGGCGTAGAGACAATGTTTACCCAGCTTCGGGCCCTCTCGAAGAGGTAAAACCCTACGTCCTGCTTGATTCTATTGATGTGTTTGTATGATGATTACAAAGTTGATCTACCGCAAGATCGGATGAACTAAACCATAGATGAGTAGGATGATGGTTCTAGCCTCTACGGACTTAACCCTCTAGTTTATATAGACACCAGGGGTACCTAGGGTTACATATGTCAGTTACCAACAAGGGATAAACACGCAAGTCATGTTAAGAAATACTTGGAGGATACGTCAAGTCTCTGGAGGTTTCCTTCTGAAGCACGAGATCGTCTGAAGTCCGGTCTTCTCCTGACGAACAACAAGCGGCCCACTAGTCCGGCCCACGAGAAACAGACCGGCAGCCCAAGGACCCCTTAGTCCAGGATGCCCTCAGCCCGGGAGAAAGGAGGCACAAAGGAAAGGTAGCAAGGGATTCGGAGGGTGGCATCACAATGGAGCATCGCTGGAGTGGCTGTCGGTTGCAGCAGCGACGACGCGAGGATGGAGGCCATGAATCGGGAGGCGTGGGTGCGAGAAGCTCTGCTCCTCTCTCTCCCCATCTCTCTCTCTATGTCTCTCTCTTTCTGACGGCAAATTGAGGAAGAGGGAATCGGGTCAACGGGAGACGGGGATCAAGCAGAGTTCTCCCTTGCAACTAAGGTTAAGAAGAGAGGGTGGTTGGGCCTCTGTGCAAATGGGTCGGCCTGCTGGGCTGCCCTCTCTCTTCCTTCTCTTTTACTTCCTTTATCTTTATCTCCACGAGGAATAAACAAAATTTTTAAGAAAAGAAAGAGAGGGTTAGGGAAAGAATTTGAGCAAGAGGTTAAATTTCCTGGACTCGCAAAAAATGTGTTGCTCTAAGGAAAATAGGAGTGGGCATGATTGCAAGATTTAAATCCAAATGGTTTGAACTAGGACAAGGTTTTATGAGTGCCTTGATTAATGGGGAAAGAATTATTAACAAGGTTTGGAGGTGAAACTTGAAGTAGAAAAGACATGAGAATTTAATTTCAAGTGTGTTTATGAGTGATTCCAAAATAATGGAACATTTTCTAGTAGCTCCCTAAAATATTGGGAGGATATGTTATAAAGAGAAATCACCATGTAAATTCCCTCAACTTAAATGAATCGAAGATCCATGCAATTTATTTATTTGAGTTGCAAAATTAAATGACATGATGGTATGATACAATGCAAAAGATGCCATGATGAATGCAACAAACAAATAAATAACGGGGCTAAGACGAAAATAAATGATCTCAAAATATGGAAGCCTTACTTGTGTAAGAGTGAGAATCGAAAAGATCCGGTACCAATTGTGCTATGTCCATAATATCATATTGGGTGATCATTGATCCGTCTCCAACATTGGAAAAAGGTTGGTCTAGTTCTTTCCTTTGTTGCACTCACATTTGCTCGAGTCTTGTGATGGATAGGCAAAGCACATCATCTCCAGTCTTCGACGACAATGACATCGCGAACAACTACGTCACCAACACTCACACCATCGAACTACAACAATCAATGCAAGGTGCGCAATCTTTCTTCCGAGAGCGCATCAAGAACCTTCCCATGGACATCCATCACTCCAAAGCAAGGAAAAGGGACTACATCGACAACAAGTTGGACAAGCTAAAGGATAAACTACGAGACATGTTGGCAACTACAAGTCTTCTGCCCCTTCGTCATCTTCAAGGCATCGGCGAGCAAGTCTATCATCTTTGGCACCCATGCGATGCAAGTGGTATTCGTCCACATTCACATCTCCATGACGAACACCATCACATTCATCATCCACATCGTCACGAAGGGCAAGTCAACTACAAGCAACACCTGCGCGACGACAACGCACCCCATCGACTACAAGTTCAAGCACGGGAACGACACCATCAATATAAAGATGCTCGAGATGCAAAAACCTACAAGTCCCAACAAGATCGAGATCAAGCTACGACCAACCTTCATGATCACAAGAGAAGACTACGAGACGAGCACCAGCAAGAGGAAGCTATGGCTACAACCACCGCTTCGGCATCTTCGCCAAGTGTTATCAAGGCATCTTCGCCTTTGGACATACGACATCTTCCCTACTTCCCCCGAGTGCGCCTGCGTCGACATCATCGATTCCCAGGTGACCACCTACAAGCGACGGTGACACTTCCATCTTCAGAAGCCCCTCAACGAAGATGGGCGAGCATGGTACATTCGCTTTGGTCATGGAGGCAAGCTACAAGGTGACACATCATATGGGCCTCATAAAAGATGATGGCGATGAGACGGTCGAGCAAGGGCTATCCCCTTGGACCACAGCGGCGAGCACGAATCTCTTCAACAACATGAAGATGGCGCCCCAATGGGACACATACTCCGGGTTAAGCTACAAGACCATACATGAGATCTTCTCTTTGGTCTCGGAGGTGAGTGATGATTTTCCACATCCTATGGCATTCATCTTTGGAGGCGTTATGGATGAGGAGGTTGAGCATGGGACCACCCCTTCAACCAAGGCAATGATTGGAGTTGATCATGGAGACATGTGCACCTACATCTCTTTGGCACATATATATGATGAGATGGCCCAATTCTGATGTGAGGAGAGCCACCACCCCATGAGTGATATGAGTGACTCCATCATATGTGAAATTGAGCGAATTTCCTATGAGAGGATGAGTTTGACCACCACTAGCCCCACACACGAAAACATGCATAACATCCTATTTGAGGTTGAGAGCCATTTGAGTGACTCCACCAACCATATGAGTGGGAGCATCCTAGCAGGAGTAAGTGAGCCACAACACTTAGTGGGTGAGGTAGTTGATAGGGCTTGTGAGGCCACTATGATTTCTGACGACTTAACGTCTACTTCGAGTGTGTTTTCTTCTTTGGTGCTAGATCTTCTACAAGGTGAAGCGTCAATCCTCGACGGGTCCATCCCTCCAATGGACAAACTGATTACCATGATGGACGATGATTCACCCCCACATGGTACCATCGAGTTGATTAAGCTATTGACCAAGCGTCAGTTTTTGCCACCTCACCTACAACACATGAGCGGACCTCTAAAGGTAACATAGGTGATGGTACTACACTTGTCCCACTAGTGGACTATCTTGACAATGATTGCTTGCATGATGTTGATCACCTTATGGATTCACCACATACTATGTCTTCTACATGCTTAGATGCGCCACCTATTTATGATGAATATGATGATGAGCAGGTCAATTTTCCTAGTTGTGATGCTATGTTCCATAGGACATCATGTGAAAATTCTATTGGTCACGTCATGTTTGACAATCCATCAAACTTGTCATATGCTATGAGTAAGATCTCCCATACTACATCATTACAATCTCAACGTAGTAACTATGCATGCCCCATTAAAATAAATCCCACTTGCACTTATGGCAGACATGATGAGATGATGGTTATTGGTATTTGCTTCTCTTGCGACGATATTGCTATGCTACCTTTGCAACATCTGTTCAGTTCATCCCATATGTCATGCCATGAAAATGATTGTACATCACATGATTCCATACATTGTGTGCACCATCCCATGAATAAATTTGCTACACATGAATATGGTGATGCGTTACACATGCCATGCCATGAGATTGGTTATAAATTGCATGAATGCATCCATTGTGTGCACAATATGCATACATTCATGACAATGCTCTAGATGCTTCAAGTGATGCATTACACATTTCTACTCTCTATTATGTTGTACATAACAACAAACCTTTCATGATGGATGACACGTTTGTATATCATGCATCTCATTTATTTAAGCATTGGATATTTTGTTCTAACCAACACATGCACGTGCGCATCATAATGGATGATGTGTACATATACCACACGCACACAATTTTTCCTTTGCCTTTGTTTCGTGTAGGTACTCAAGAATACTTGTCAACTTCACAATCCCATGAGTTGACAAAACGAGCTCAGCAATGATGATTTGGGATCCTATGGATTGTCCTTACCAACATTCCCTTCGCGCAAGGACTACATGCATTACTTTTACTTGGCTCTCACATGACTTTGGGCTATATACCATTTGTCACCTTATGCCCATTTTTCCATGATCACTTTGCATGTTATACCTCTTTCTATGCCTTTGCCATGCAATTGTGACCCTTGCTTGCATTTACCCATGATTCACCATTATACTACTTCTATGTGTATTTGCATGCTTGGTGGAGATCCTTGTTGCTATTACCATGTTTACCTTGTACCTTATGTTATTGTTGATTCTTATGTTGGGAGAGTCATGATGTTCCATTGCTATTTACATACGACTTCTTGCCAATACAATGGTGATACATTACTCATATCTTGTTTTCATGATTGTGATATGTCTTGTGCATCATGTATGCTTGCTATTTGCACACATGACATGATTGGCATGATTACCTCTAGTATGTTGCATCTTCGCACTAGTAGCTTGCATGACTTGTTTACTATGATCGCTTGCTTTATCGCATCACCCATGATACACAATTGCTCATTGCATTGGGTTGATGGCATATATGTTCATGCCTTTGACATGATTTATCTTGATGATTGTCTCATTTCTCCAATAGTTCAATCTCTCATATCCAGTTGTAGTGAGTGCAACAATACCATGCTTATTCATATTGGAGACTTGGACATCTTACTTGTGAAGCATGCTTGTTTGTTTGAGCCTAATGTCTTTGGTTGCACTCGCATCATATACTTCCATACCATGCCACACTACCTTGTCATTTCTTATGATAAGAATGATAAAAACACTTGTTGGGTACTTCACCACACGAATGATAAGTGTTGCATTTATGTTAACCTCATTTGTTTTTCCAAGTGTTTGTCATGTTCTTTCACTTTGAGGGATTCATTAGGTGGTTCCATCATGAGACATTTTGGGTATGTGACGGCGCACACGATGCGCGAGACCAACATTTTCGAGAAACTCCTAAAGATGAACTCCTTCCCATTGAGTCATCCTCAAATACACATATTGGATGGGCAGTACTTTCTTTAATGTTTGCTCCTTCTTTTCTACATGATACATCAATTGGATGGAGGCGCTACATTGGAGTTTCACCCTATGGACCTTCAAATTTAGGAGCGCTCGGAATTAGACCACCACTCTTGCCATGACATAGGGCGACGGTATCCCACGAAACTGTTGCCACATTGCACCAACACCCCCATATTTGTTGATGAGCATGCTAGATGGAAACATTCCTTCCATAAAAAAATTGCACTTTATGCATGGATTGACTTACATTATAATTGCCTTGTTGCATCTTGTATTTCCTCGTCACCCACGATCTATGAGCTTGTGCACTTTCTTAGCAAATATGTTGTGATCTTCCCAGATGCCATATTAATACATCATGATCACATTGCCCACCATCAATTGCATGATAACATAATCACATTGTGCACCAAATTCCATGTTCATGCTTTTGATAAACCGTCCCATTATGGCATCATTTTGCACAATGGTTGCATTAGTCACATTCACAACACCTTTTTGTGCACAATGAATGAGATTGCTCCCATGAATACTTTACATATCATTCTATATCATTTGTCTAAGCTTCATGCGCCTTGTCACAATCAATCTTATCAAACGAACTCATGCTTACTTGACGGACACCTTGTGTGCACTGACCATTCTATTTCCAAGTTTCCTTTGTGTTTGCTCTTTTTGCATGTATACCATTCCGGAGACACCTTGGAGTACTTGGATTGCGCCATGACACCCACTCTGTCCAACTACAATTCCATCTATGACTACCGTTTCCATGGTGATGAGGTTTACGATCCGAGGTCGGATCTTTCCCAGGGGGGGGGGGAGATGATGTGGAGCATCCTACATCCATCTCCATGTACACTAAAACTACTCCCCAAGCCCCGAGTGGACATACAACGAGACATCAAGTATATGCCATTAGACACAAGGTTGATCCTCTCCTAAATGCTTCCCCTTTCCATTCATGCGAGACAGGGGTGCTACCTAATGCAAAGACACTACATGTGCTCAAGAACCAAGGAGATGACCATGGAGATGCTTGAAGAATAGGACAAGTCCACATGGAAGCGGAGCGACAAGGGCCTCAAATGGAGTCGCCGCGAATCTACAGTGGTCGGACATCCGCCAGGAGCCCGAACATCTGCCACCACCAAGTAGAAGAGGACCACAAGAGAACATACGCTCGACGACTCTACAGCGGCCGGACATCCGGACGGCCCCTAGACATCCGGCGTCCAACGAAAAACCGAACATTCGACGCTAGCCCAGATATCCGACCCCAGCTATGTAGAGAAGGAGATAATTGGCCAGATTCCCGGCCGGACATCCGGCGTCCTGTGTCGGGCCAGATATCCAGCATCCAGGCCGGACATCCGGCACTTGCGTGCACGCAGCCACGACCGAAGTGCCTTGTATCCTCTCTCTCTCTCTCTCAACCCCATCTCCTCCTAGACTATAAATAGACCACCCTCCTCTTGTTAGGGTTAGCAAGTAATAGCTCATTAGAGATAGATCTTTGCTCATCCACTTATCCCCTACTCCTATGGAGACCGAGACCTCCTAGGAGAAGATCCCGCAAGTGGATTCAAGACCCCTTTTGAGGGAAGATCCTCCAACCATTCAAGACCTCTTTCCTCACAGATTGGGATGAGCAAGTTACTGTGTATCCTCCCTTATTGACTTTGGATCTTGTATTCCCCCCTTTGTGTATGTGGGTTTAGCACATGTGTAATTGGATCTCATTGATTTGAGTATTTTCCTCTCTTCTGTTCATCGTGTTCTTCGGGAATTACCCTCCAATTCGTGGAAGATCGGCCATTAGGGTTCCACCCTACATCACCTTCTTCTTGGGCGCATGGCGATGAAGATGATGAAGAAGTTGACACATAGATTGCTGATTCAGGTTCACGCACACGACCCCTACCTAGCGCACAAAGTTGTCCTGTGTACGATGATCTATGGGACTGGCAAATATCCCTTTGCAGTTCGGCTGTGAGGATCGACGGGATCAAAGAGCAAAACCAGCAATCAACACAAGTGTTTTACCCAGGTTTGGGCTGCTACGAAGTGTAAAACCCTACTCCTGCTTTGATTGTATTTGATGTGGGAGTTCAAGTACAAGGAGCGAAGCTTACCATCAAGGTGCGCAGGAATTGCAGCAATGCATGTAATTGAACAAAGTGTCGACATTTTTAAAGGTAGCCATGGGCCTCCTTTTATAGATGAAGGGGTCACCACAGTGGCAAAACAGTCTTTACACAAGGTAAATAGTGGCTACAGTGCCGAATATGTAACTCTGATGGGTTAGGACAGATGCATTAAATGCATCGTGAGGTGTCATGCTTGTGAGGCATTCTGGCAAGGGTTGTCTCTACTTTTGTGCCATTCGCCTAGCTACCTTTTATTATCTTGACACTCCTTTAGGACGGGTGTCGTTAAAGTTGTATCTTCGGCGGCGAGCTGATACATCGCAGACAGAGCTCACGAAACCACGTGCCCGGTCGGCACCTACTTGACAGGCAACTAGTGTGTCGCTGAGGTGGAGCGATGGACAAGTAGTGGAAGCTTACCGACATGGAGCTTGTCGGGTCTTCACTTGCTGTCAAGTAGCTTGCCGGCAACAATGTCTTGATCTTCAGTACTAAGCTAGTACTTCTCCATGACCTGTCTTGAGGTCTCCTTCATGGTTTTGTACATCAAGACATGAGGCTTGTTGTAGAGCTATCCTCCAGCAAGCCCTGCCATCGGGATGGCTTCCACTGCATGTGCACAAGTCAAGGTACTAAGGCACCCATGTCTTGGTACACCGACAATGGGGCTCTTCTATGCTTTTCTTGAAGTTGTAGAGCCGGTAGGCTGCATTATTCAACACCTTTGATACTGCAAAGGGTCCTTCCCATGAAGGGGCCAGCTTGTGTGGCTTGTTCTGATCCAGTCGAAGGACTACGTCACCTTTCTGAAAGGCGCGTCATCTCACTTGCCTCTCGTGGTATCGCCGTAGGTCCTGCTGGTAGGTAGTAGATCAGATGAGTGCCAACTTTCGTTCTTCCCCAAGGAGGTTGAGACCATCTTGACATGCTTCTTCAACTTCTGCCTCTGAATATAATTCCACTCGGGGGAATTGTGGAGGAAGTTACTCAGGAGAATAGCTTTCGCGCCGTACACCATGAAGAAAGGAGTGCAATTCGTGGATCGGTTAGGACTCGTCTGCAAGCCCTGAAGGACCGAAGGCAACTCGGTGACCCACGCTCTTGTAGCGTGCTCCAAGTCGCGCATGAGGCGTGGCTTCAGTCCTTGGAGGATCATTCCATTCGCCTGTTCTGCTTGTCCATCCGACCGCGTGTGAGCCATGAAGGCGTAATCGACCCGAGTGCCCTGAGTATAGCATAAATCCCGGAACTGGTCCGAGTCGAAGTTCGACCCGTTGTCGGTCATAATGCTATGGGGAACTCCAAATCTCAAGATTACCTCCTTGATGAACTTGATCGTTGTCACCGAGTCCAACTTCTTTATAGGTTTCACTTCCATCCACTTGGTGAATTTGTCGACTGCTACCAATAAATGGGTGAATCCGTTGGCCATAGTTTGAAGAGTTCCGATCATGTCAAGACCCCAAACAACAAACGACCAAGTGAGGGGGATAATATTCCGTGCGGATGCTGTTTTGTGTGACTAATTTGCATAGAACTGGCACCCCATACACTGCTCCACTATATCGCAGGTGACTTTCTTGGCTTAGGGCTAGTAAAAGCCTGCTCGAAATGCTTTGGCGACCAGCGTCCGAGAGGATGCATGGCGCCCACAGGTTCTTGAGTGGATCTCCTGCAGGATCTGTTGCCCTTCCTCTGGTGAAATGCAGTTGTCGGATCATGGGTTCCGGCAAAACCCTCAAGGTTCGAACACTGGGGTGCGCGCGGAGATTTCCTCCCTACCGATCTACGCCCTAGCTCTCGGTTTAGCCAGAGTATCCGTTCAGCCAAACTTCATAATGAGCTCTCGGTTTGATACCTACCTTGAAGGCTCAGATAGCTTGGTTTTCACTGACATTCTCCACTGTGTTGTGCAAACTGGTCCACCGTTGGATGTACTCTCGGTGAGTCGCGTTCTTCTTCTACAATGCTGCAACTCTGCCAATCCACCCGACCGTTTGTAAGTGTCCTCAAAGGTTTTCACAAACACTCATGCTAGGTCATACCAATAGTAAATGATGCCATGAGGTAGCCGATTGATGTAGGGCGGAAACCTAGATGAGATCTTTTCACACTTGGAGGGGGGAAAGAGAGCAAATCAAAGAGGAACGCAAAAGAAGTCTCACATAGGCAAGATCCAATCACACATATGCTAAATACACATACACAAAGAGGAGATACAAGGCTCCAAATCCAACACAAGTAGGTGACAAAGGGTAGCTAGTTCATCCCAATCCTTGAAGGAGAGAGGTCTTGAATCCAAAGAGGATCTTCCCACAAGGGGGTCTTGAATCCACTAGGGGATCTTCTCACATGGAGGTCTTGATCTCCATGGGAGTGGTAGTGGATCATCAAAACTCAATCTCTAACATGAGCTATCACTTTGCTAACCCTAACTCAGAGCTACGAGGTGAGTACTTATAGTCCAAATGGGTAAGTTAGGGTTACATGGGTCGTTTCCCTTTCACTGCACGCACGCAGGCTGGTTGTGCCGGTCACCCGACCTATTGTACCACTAGGAGCTCAAGTAATGGTTCCTGGAGGTGTCCATAGAAGTAGGGATCAGTTGTACCGTGGGGGGACCGGTTGTATTGATTAGGCTGTAGCTGTGGGAACAATCGGGGTGGTACTGGTCTTGCATCGCTCGATTACAAAACGTGAAGCAGTAGTTGGGCGGTAGTGGACCGGTTGTACCGGTGGACCCATAGTTGACCGGTTGTACCGGTATTTCATGGCTGGGCACAATCATCTCCATGTACTTGGGGTCCATCTTGCTCCATTCCTTCTCCTTTGCTGATTCCTTCATACCTAATCACACAAAGTGTCTCCGTTTGAGGTAATAGCCATGTCTCAAATTGGTCGAAGGGAGAGTTAACCTCGGTTTTGATAGCCCTTGCAAGTGCTCTTGTCATTGGTCCACTTGGCACTCGGGGGAAACGAAGGTAGGTCCATGGGGATGACCGTGGGATGCTCCGCATCATCTCCCCCGGGAAAGATCCGACCTCGAATCAAAATTCTCATCACCATGGAGGGAGATAGGTCCTTAACATTGAAGATGTCGCTAACGTTGTACTTGTCGAGTGGAATGTCAATCTTGTATGCATTGTTGTTGGAGAGTGCGAGCACCTTGAAAGGTCCATGGGCTCGAGGTAGTAGCTTGGACTTGCGCTCATTGTGGAAGTCTTCTTTGTGTAGGTGTAGCCACACAAGATCTCTGGGGTTGAACACCATGCGGTGCTTCTTGACATTGAGCTTGGTCGCGAGTCACTGTACTTGGCGCTAGATGGTGTGTTGTGTATCTTCATGCACCTTCTTAAGGTAGCTTCCTCGTGCACTCGCGTCCATGTTGATACGCTCTTGTAGCGGTAGCGGTAGAATGTCCAATGGGGACAATGGGTTGAAGCCATAGATGACCTCGAAGAGAGACTTGCCGGTAGTAGAGTGTCTTGTTCGATTGTAGGCGTACATGGCGATGGGTAAGCATTCCTCCCACTCCTTGATGTTCTTCTTGATCATCACGCATATGAGAGTATATAGCGTCTAGTTGGTGACCTCCGTTTGGCCGTCGATTTGTAGAGGGTATGCCGATGAGAAGAGTAGCTTGATTTCGAGCTTGGTGCATCGTGTCTTCCAAAATTAGCTAAGGAACTTGACGTCGCGGTCCGATAGAATCGTCTTTGGCACTCCATGTAATCTCAAGTTTTTTCTACAAAAGAGACTATCGACATGTGAAGCATCATTTGCAAGGAATAAAGTGTGCCATCTTAGAGAAATGGTCCACGACGAGAAATACTGAATCTTTATAGTTTTGAGTTCGTGGCAAACCAAGCACACAATCCATACTAATGTCTTCCCATGGGTGATACAGAATAGGAAGTGGCATATAGAGACCATGGGATTTAGTGGTAGACTTAGCTTTGCGACATGCAGAACATCAGTTGGTGTATCATGAGACATCATGAACATCTTGGACCAAAAGTAGTTCTTAGAGAGTCTAGCGAATGTCTTATCGCGTCCAAAGTGTCCCATAAGTCCTCCACCATGAGCCTCTTGTAAAAGCAACAAACAAAGAGAAGACCCGGGGATACAAAGCTTGTTAGCTCGCATAAGATAATCATCCTTGATATAGTATCGCTCCCAAGATGGACGAGTTAAGCATTTGGCACAATGAATAGCAAATGAAGTAGCATGTGCATACAAGCCTTTAATGTGCTCAAATCCAATTACACTGAATTCAAGTTTAGTAACTAGCATGCAATTGCGGGAAAGAGCACCCGCTATGATATTCTCTTTGCCCTTGATATACTTGATAACATAAGGAAATGACTCAATGAACTCACTCCATTTTTCATGTTGCTTATTCAGTTTCGTTTGACCCTTAAGGTATTTAAGCGTCTCATGGTAATGTTCCCACACATTCAAGACTCGTACTAAAGCATATAACTCCTTGTCATAAATGGGATAGTTAAGTTGCGCTCTGGAACTTTTTTCGCTGAAGTATGCAATGGGGCGCTTCTCTTGCATCAACACGCCACCTATGCCATTACCACTAGCATCGCAATGCACTTCAAAAGTTCGCTCAAAATTAGGTAAGGCAAGTAATGGAGCATGTGTAAGAAAGTTCTTAAGGTCATGAAATGCGGTATCTTGGGAAGGTCTGTGTAAGTGCATCAAGTGCCCCCTTAGTGGTTTTGGAGTATTGAACACAAATAGGTTGAGGAACTAATGAGTTTGTGAGTATACATAGGAGACATAGTCCCAGAAGATTAGGTTTAACACATGGAAGACGACCCCTAAAAATCAATTTCTTCAAGTGAAGAATTTGATGATGAAATTGGTACGACCTTTGAAGAAATTGATGTGAAGACTTTCAAGCTTGAAGACTTTTGTTTTCGTAGTTTCTCTTCTTCTTATTTGAGTCATAGGAAAAACCGCACTATTAAAGGGGGTCTAGGTGAAATATATTTGACATTTCCAAAGTGATGCTCAAACCTATAAACAAAAGCCGCTTCAAGTGAAGCCTTTGGAAATCTCCAGTACAGTTGACGCAATTGCTAGCGAGAGTGACGGAGTTCATCTGGACGCAGACAAATTTGTTCACGTTGAGGAGTTAGGATTTCACCAGTGCGATCTGCCTAAAAGTGAGGAAATTGAGTGCCCTGACAAAATTGAGAGTTCAAATTCTGACCGTTGCTGGGCCGCGTGCCAGCCGTCGAGTGGATCCTTATCCTAACAATGGTTGAATAAGAGAAGGGAATTTATGACAATTCATATCCGGTTGCCCCTAGCTATAAATAGCCGCCCCCACAACCACTTGGTGGTTGGCTGCTCCGAGAGAAATTGACACTTGTCATAAGAGAGCAACCCATCCTCTGACAATTTTGAGAGAATCCTAAGTGAGGAAAAACCCAGAGCCAAAGTGATTGAGGATCACTGAAGATATTAATCTGTGTGATCCGGCGCCTATTACCTTTGAAGACTGTCATTCTTCCAGACGGTTAGGTGTCATGTTCTGAGTACACCAAGAGTCATTGCAGTGTTCCGGCGAACAAGTCTGTGATGGTTTTGGAAGTCTACCTTGAAGACTTACCATGAGTGATTGGACAAGATCTGCGGGTCTTAGTTCAAGAGGAATACGGTGAGGACTGTGTGTCCTGTGAGTTGTGACTCAGCCGCCTCAACCAGACGTATAGTTGATACAGCAACTGGAACTGGTCTACCAAATTCCATTCT
This sequence comes from Triticum aestivum, assembly GCF_018294505.1. Taxonomy (NCBI): domain Eukaryota; kingdom Viridiplantae; phylum Streptophyta; class Magnoliopsida; order Poales; family Poaceae; genus Triticum; species Triticum aestivum. The sequence goes on from NC_057805.1 coordinate 257,010,277, forward strand.
TTTAATTGAGCCAACCTGGTTTCAAATTTCTCAACTCTCTCTTACATTATTCCGCTGTTGAATTTGTGATCTATGATTAGACGATTTTGAACTGAAGAATTTCATCACGCTATCTTCTATTTTCTCAGTCCATATTCTTCATGCTTGTATGATTGCATGTTCTTCACACTTACGTATCCTGATTGCATGTACTCTGATTCTGTGATGACTTAGTTTCCCTCGTGTTTCTATTTCTTCACTCTAATCTTCGTCAAATTCTTCAGAGTTTGACGAATTTCTAAAAATCTCCCATTCACCCCCATGATGCGGAGCATCCTACAGTCATCCCCATGGACCCACCTTCACCTCCTACGACACCACATGGACCAATGACTCCAGCTCGAGCAAGGGCTATCGAAACTAAGGTGAACTCACTCCTCTCCGAACTAACACATTAAACATGTGAGACATGGCTACTACCTCAAGAGGAGACCCTATCTATGATCAGGTACTTAGAGGAAGGCCACGAAACAACTACATCCAATGGGCAAGGTGGCGAGAACACCAAGTACAAGGATCTAGTGGAAGAGCTGCCGGAGTCTACAACCTCCGTACGACCAGACAACGCTGGATGTCCGATGCCTGGAATGCCAACCAGCCCAAGGACCCAACCAACGAGTGCTACCGTGGCCGGACGACCTTAAGCCTCCATACGTCTGACACCTCCCAGCATCCGAAAGACCGTCAAGATCTGGACGTCCGACACTTCCCAGCGTGCGGACGACCCAGCTCGTCCGGAAATCTGGCATCTCCATCACATAGCCCAAAAGATGGAAATCCAAAGCCCTCCGGATGACCGTCAACTAATTTGACCGTGCTACACCCGAGCCAAATTGCCGGAAGTCCGGACATCCAGACCCTCGCGAGCCTCCGGACGTCCGTAACCCTCCGGACGTCCGATGCGTGTGTGCGCACAGTGACTAGGGCCGAGGCCCATGCACCCCTTCGCCCCTCTAGACTATATATACTACTCCACCTCCACCATTTTAGGGTTAGCATTGGTTTAGCTCATTTTTGAGATAGAGCTTTGCTCATCCAATTGATACACTACTCCATTGCAGACCGAGGCCTCCTGGGAGAAGATCCCCCAAGTGGATTCAAGACCCCTCTTGTGGGAAGATCCCCTAGGTAATTCAAGATCTCCTTCTAGGATATGAACTAGTTACTCTTGTATCCCCCTTTGTTGGATTTGAATCATGTATTCTCCCTTTGTGTTTATGGATCTAGCACATGTGTGATCATTTCTCGTTGATTTGAGTGTTTCCTCTTCTCCCCCCCCCTTGTGTTCGTCCTCCAAATCGAGAAAGATGGGCCTTAGGGTTCCACCCTACATCATCTTGGTATCATGAGCCAAGGTTGATCACGAATTTGGAGTCCCTACCCCCAATTTTAGCCTAATTTTGTATGATTTTGTCCCCAATTTCGAAAATTCCCACACAAATAGCCTCCCAATTGTTTTTGTGATTTGTTGGTTTCATGAATTTTTGTTGGATTTGATCCATGGATTTGCTTTGCCATGAGTGGATCTAGCTTTTCCTCATCCTTCCCATCATTTCCATCTACAAAATTCATCCAATTTTGACCAAAATTTTCTTCTTCCCCATGAACCCTAGAGTTGATCCCACTGCCTGAAATCGCCTAGGCTCCGGACGTCCGACCACCGCCGGTTGTCCGACCCCCGGACGTTCGACCACCCCCCGGTCGTCCAACCAAACTTGATGAAACTGAATTTTCACCCGAAAATTTTCAGCCACCGCCCACACATACGCATTGCCATTTCCAGTAACCCATCATTGCAATTCCCGCATAGCCATACCACCACCGCTTTCCGCAACCACCACCATAGCTTATCCGCTACATCTGATTTTGACACATTTTTCTTTTGAGAATTTTAGTTGAGGTTCTCCATTTCCTAAGGTGTTTCAGCTAACTAGGAACAATTCGACATCGACAAGACCGGCACTCATCCTTGCTGCGGACTTGACATCGACAATGACCACTACTCCTTTTTGACACCATCAGCCGTAAGCAAGGACAATAACCTTGACGACACCTTTGTGTACTCCCTTGCCTTTGCATTGATAACCCCATAGCCCATTTTTGCATCACTTTCCTATCGATACTAGCCATTGAGTATTGCCAGCAATGTCAATTGTGCGCATTAGTGATCATAGCTCCCATTGCATACATACCATATCATCTAGGTACAAGCATCGTGGTATCATCTCTTGTGTCAGAAGTTTGTCACCACATATATACAATTGCTATCTTGGTTCATGAGGTTCGCATAAGAGGACAAAGAAAGAGCTCAAAAGATAATGAGCTAACCAGCTTTAAGCAAAAGAGAAAGATAAGCAAAGAGCTTTTAAGCAAGAACCATAACATCGTACTACATTAAGATTGTCATATTCGATCATCTTGGATCATATCACCGAAACATCATACATATAGCATACTTGGCCTAGAAGTCGTTGCATTTTTTCTTTGTAGGTCATGCACAAGTACCGTATCCGCCTATTGACCAAACGTGCTATCTTATCTCTAGCGTTGTGCAACAAGAGCATTTTCCGTGGATTCCACATTTTGATCTCATTCCTTGGTTGCGCGACCCCATTTATCTATCCGTGCATATGTTTACGTGTGCCACATATTGCTATTGATCTACTTATTGCATTTGCGAATTTGAGAATCTTTTGTAAGATTATTGAGTCTTGCTAACAACTGCTTAAATTTTGTGCCACCATCCTAACCAAGCTCCACCAAATCTTTACTTGTGTAGGTGTGAGAATCGACAAGATCCGGTACCAATTGTGTTATTTCCTTGTTACACTATTGAGGGATCATTGATCCATTTTCAACATCGGATGAGGTACATTTGGTCTAGTTCTTTCCTTTCTTCCAATCACATACTTGCTTGAGATGATGTATAGGCCAACTACTACTTCGAATCCACTCTTCATCGAGCAAGAAGAGGACCCGAACAACTACGTCACCAAGAACCACCTATTCGGCATGCAAAGAGCTTTGCATCAAGAGAAAGAAGCGTTGAGCGACCGCATTGACCTATTCGCCACCAACTTGCGACAATCAGAGCAACGTACAAGAGACTACTCCGACCACAAGCTCTCCACACAAATGAAGGAGATTGATGAATCGATATCTACTGAAAAGGTGGAGAACGATGCAATAATGGAGGAGATTCATGCCTTGTTGGTCAACCGTTCTTCTACATCTTCATCATATTCAAGACGGTGCCATTCAAGCTGACATTCCGCGTACACGTCTTCAAACGCAAGTCCACCACGAGCCCGTCCACAACGTCGCCAAGACCATGAAGATCATCAAGCTCCACAAAACCCATTTCATGGCAAAGGGTTGCAAGACTGCAACCGTGAACGTGAATGACTACTTCGCCAAGCTAATGATCGTCTAGTCCAAGAGCAAGCTCCAATACACCAAGATGAACAAGTACATCAAGATGGTGATGCCCTTCGACAAGAGGAACACCTTCATGAGGAACAAATCCTTGAAGCACAATGTGCCCTCAATGAATCAACCCAAGCTGTCCGTGCACGCAACCGGGAACAAGACAAGGCCATCCGCCGAGAGCGCCAAGAAGAATCCGCACATCTTGAGGAGCGCCAAGAAATGAGGAACCGTGCAAGAATTCCACGACCTCAACCACAAAACAATCAATAGGAGCATAGGATCAAGAGGCTCAAGATCCTCCACCATGGCAAGAGGGTCACCCCCTTCGACAACAACGAAATGACGAGCAATGCTATGGCAAGCTGAAGTTCACCATGCCTAAGTTCGCCAGAAGCAACGATCCTGAAGACTACCTTTCATGGGCATTGAAAGTTGACAAGATATTTCACTTGCACGACTATGAAGAAGAAAAGAAGATCACCATGGCATCTCTTGAGATCCAAGACTATGTCCTCATTTGGTGGGAGCAAGTCACTGAGCGTCTAGAAGCAAGAGGTGATACACCCATCACAACATGGAACCAAATGAAGGATGTCATGCGAGCGCGCTTTGTACCCATATACTATAGTCGCGACCTCTTCAAGAAATTGCAACTCCTCAAGTAAGGCACCAAGTCCATTGAAGAGTACTACAAGGAAATGGAGATTGCCAGGATTCGAGCAAATGTCACGGAAGATGAGGAGTAAACCATGTGATGCGGAGCATCCTATGGTCATCCCCGTGGACCTACCATCGTCTCACCAAGTGCCAAGAGGACCTATGACACGAGCACGAGCTAGAGCCCTCGAGACCGAGGTGACTTCCTTCCTTAGTGATATCACATATGATCCACTCGAGACATGGCTACTACCTAAGTCCGGAATGTTGTGCATGATTAGGTACCAAGAGGACCCTACCGAAGATGCACGTGAAGATGGACATGTATCCAAGTTCATGGATGAAGAGAACCAACGGAAGAAGCCAAGAGGAGTTCCTAGGACCCGAACATCCAGCCATGACCTCGGACATCCGGCCCATGGAGGTGTCGCCTGCAGCAACGGACCAGCGGCCAAGTCTACAGGGCCCACACATCCGGCCCCACCCCGGACATCCGGCACGATAGCCTGGACATCAGGCCCCTGCCCGGAAATCCGGCGCCCATCACAGAACACACCCGAAGCTGAACCACATCAGCCCGGACATCCGGCTCTTCCCGAGCCGCCGGACATCCGGACCCCGCCTATCCAGAGAGCATCAAGGCCAACCCCTTCCGCCTGGACATCCGGCGCAAGCCCGGACATCCGGCACCTCGTGAAGGCCCGGACATCCGGCCTCCCCTGTCTGCGCACAGTGTAAGGGCCCGAGGCCCATGTACCCCTTCGCCCACCTAGACTATATATACTCCTCCTCCTCCCTCTTTCTAGGGTTAGCGTTGTGATAGCTCATATGTGAGATAGAGCTTCGCTCATCCATCCGGATCTACTCCACCGTGAGGGACCGACACCTCTTCGGAGAAGATCCACCTTGGATTCAAGACCCCTTCATGGGAAGACCCCTCAAGACCTCCTCACAGAGATGAACTAGCTACCACTTGTATCGTCCTTTGTTGGATTCAGATCATGTATCTCTTTGTGTTTTGAGGATCTAGCATATGCGTGGCCAAATCTTGTTGGTTTGAGTGATTCTCTCGTGTTTTCCCTCGTGTTTCCCCTCGTGTTCTTCATGTTCCTCGTTGGGATCCACTCCTTTCATGAAAGATCGGCCATCTAGGGTTCCACCCTACATCATCTTGGTATCAAAGCCACGTTGATCACGATTTCGGAGCCCCCCTCCTTGTTTTGTAGCCTTGTTTTGTCGATTTTGTCCCTAATTCGAAAATTCCACACAAAAAATAGCCCCCAATTTTTTTTTCTAATTTGTTTGTGTGATGAAGTTTTGTTGGATTTGATCCGCGGATTTTGTGTATTGCAGGTAGATCTAGCTTTCCCACATCTTTTCCACAATTTCCATCCACAAAATCCCCCGAATTTTGTCCCGAATTTGCCTCTTCCACGCGGAGTTCATCGAGTTCATCCATGGATCTAGAGCCCGGACATCCGGCCTCCCTAGACATCCGGCCCGCAAGCCCAGACATCCGGCCCTTGACAGCATCACTTCCTTCCACCGCTTCGTTTTCCACCTAACTTTCGCCAAATTTTGATCCGGTGCCCACTTACACTCCCGCATACCACCATCCCTTCCGCATAGCACCACCGCTTTCCACAAACAACAATTCCGACAATTTTGACACATTTTGCTTTGATAATTTGAGTTGCGGTTCCCGTGTCCTATTGTGTTTCGGCTATTTAGGTACGGTTCAACATCAACATCACCGCCGCTCATCTTCGCCATGGACTCGTCATCAACAACGACCACTCCACCATTTTGACACCATGCTGTAAGCAACAACGGTAACCTCATCTTGGTATCGTGATATCATTGTACATTCTTGCCTTTGCATTGATAACCACCATAGCCCAATTTTGCGCATCTTACCCATCGAGACTAGCCTTTGAGTATTGTCGACAAATGTCACTTGTGCACATTAGTGGTCATACTTCCCATAGCATACATACCATACCATCATGGTGCATATCTTGGTATCATCTCTTGTGTCACAAGGTTGTAATCGCATATACACAATTGCTATCTTTGTTCGTGAAGTTTTGCATGAGAAAAGAGCTCAAACGACAAAGAGCCAAACAAGCTTTTAAGCAAAAGGGAAAGATAAGCAAAGAGCTTATAAGCAAGAACCATAGCATCATACTACATTAAGATTGTCATACTCAATCATCTTGGATCATATCATCGGAATACCATACATATAGCATACTTGGGATAGAAGTCTTTGCATTTTTGCTTACTAGTTTGTGCACAAGTTTCATATCCGCCTATTGTGCAATCGTGCTAGCGTCTCTCTAGTGTTGTGCAACAAGAGCATTGTCGTGGATTTCACATTTTGGCCCATCCCTTGGTTGCACGACCCCACTTATCTTTTTGTGTGTGTGTTTCCGTGTACCTTATCTTGCTATTGGTCTACTTGTTGCATTTCCAAATTTGCAAATATCTTCCAACATTATTGAGGCTCACTAACAATTGCATCAAATTTTGTGCCACCATCCTAACCAAGCTCCACCATACGCTTTTATTTGTGTAGGTGTGAGAAACCGACAAGAATTGGTACCAATTATGTTATTTCCTTATTACATATTTGAGTGATCATTGATCCATCTTCAACATCGGTCAAGGTACATTTGGTATAAGTTATTCTCTTTCCACCACTCACATATTTTGCTTGGATTGATGGATAGGCCAAGTACTTCTACCAACCCACTCTTCATCGAGCAAGACGATGACATGTCCTCCTACGTCACAAAGAGCCACCTCTTTGGTGCACAACGAGCTTTGCATCAAGAGCAACAAGCAATGAGCGACTGCATCGACCATCTCGCCACCGACTTGCTACTATCCGAGCAACGTACAAGAGACTACTTCGACAACAAGCTCGATGAACACAAACAAGAGAATGACGCAAGAATGGACGAGATTCGTGCCTTGTTGGTCAACCGCTCTTCTACCACTTCGTCCTACTCAAGACGGAGCCGCTCGAGTCGACACTCTGACGACACTATCTCCGGCTCAAGTACTCCTACAACGAACACTCTTCGTTGTGCCGCGCATCAAGATCATCAAGCAAACCGCAATGCTCTACATGACAACGACTCTCAAGAGCAAGCTCATGCGCAATAACATCGTCACCGTCAAAACCAAGCTACTTTCATGCAAGCACAAGAACGGCAACGTCTACGCCAACAACAAGAGGAAGAGCGTGTGCGACAACACCAAGATGCACAAGATGCCGAGGCACAACGCCAAGAACAACAACTACGTGAAGCTCAAGCACTTGAGGCGCAATGTGCCCTCCGAGATTCAAGTCGAGCCGTAGCCACGTGCAACTGACAAGCTCGTGAGCAACAAGAAGCGCTTTGTGATGAAGTTGAAGAACGAATATATCAAGCTCGCGTGAATCGTCATGCTCGACAAGCTCCTCCACAAGATCGACAAGAACATCAAGTTCACCAAGAGCAAGACAACAATGGTAATCCTCCAAGACAAGAACAAGTTGACGGAGATAATCCTCCTCGTCAAGGACGTCATCATCCTCGACCCCAACACAATGAAGAGAAACGCTACGGCAAGCTAAAGTTCACCTTGCCCAATTTTTCCGTAAGCAATGATCCCGAAGAGTACCTTTCATGGGCATTGAAGGTTGAAAAATCTTCCGCTTGCACAACTATGAAGAAGAGAAGAAGATTGAGATGGCATCCCTTGAGTTCCAAGATTACGTCCTCATTTGGTGGGAACAAGTCATTGAGCTCCGAGCGGCAAGAGGTGAATCACCCATCACAACTTGGGCACAAATGAAGGATGTCATGAGAGCACGTTTCGTGCCTACCTACAACAACCGCGACCTCTTCAAGAAACTCCAACTCCTCAAGCAAGGAACCAAGAGTGTTGAAGAATACTACAAGGAAATGGAGATTGCCATGATACTAGCCATTGTCACAAAAGATGATGAGCAAACTATGGCCCGTTTCTTGAATGGACTCAATCATCCTATCAAGAATATAGCCGACTTCCAACCATACTCGAACCGCATCGAGCTAGTGCATCAAGCTACCAAAACGGAACGCCAAGTGCAAGATGACTTCAAGTACGCCAAGTTCTCATCCAAGTCCTATAGTTTCTCCAACAACCAAGCTTCAACGACTCCAACACCCTCTACCTCAACCAAGCCATCTACAAGCAACAGCGACAAGTCAAGTTACAAGAAAACGTCGACAACCTCAAGTTGTCCTCCTACTTCAAGCAACTTCAAGCCAAGAGCTTTATCATCATCTACCCCAGCCAATGAGACCATCAAGACAAGTTCCTTCAAATGCTTCACATGTGGCGGCCGAGGCCACAAGTCCTTTGAGTGTACAAACAAGCGCACCATGATACTCAACGACGACGGAACCTATGACTCCATGAGTGAAGGAGAAATGGAAGCCCTTGAGCAAGTGGCCATGCACCGGCAAGTGAACGACGACGAAGATGATCAAGTCTTTTGTGACAAAGATTCGAGCCCCGCTCTCGTTTTCTCCAAGGTCTTGACTCTTCAACATCAACAAGAAGAAGACCGAAGATGCCATATCTTCCACACCAAGGCCGACATCAATGGACGGTCCGTCAAGGTCATCATCGATGGAGGGAGTTGCCATAACTTAGCAAGTGAAGAACTATGCTCCAAGCTCCAATTTGTCAAGATGAGGCATCCGCACCCCTACAAGATTCAATGGCTAAGCGACCCCGACACTATCCAAGTCGAGCATAGGGTACAAGTTTCCTTCAAGATCGGAGCTTACGAAGACACTTTGGAGTGTGATGTCGTTCCGGTGTCCGTTTGCCACCTCCTTCTTGGACGGCCATGGAAATTTGACCAAGGCGTCATCCACAACGGGCATACAAATCACTATAGATTCAAGATGAAAGGAAAGGAGTACATGCTACGACCTATATCTCCAAGTCAAGTGATCGCCGACAAGCAAGCCACCCATCGTGGAGAGAATAGTGAGAGAGTGAACCACCAAAAAGAGAGTGAGCGCCACAAGCCCAAATTGAGTGCCTTCACGATGAGCAACAAGAAGAACTTAGTCCTATTTGCCACTAAACGTGAGACGAGAGAAGTGTGTGAGAACCCATCAAGTGTGATGCACTATGTCCTTTTGTGCAAGGATGAGGCACCAAAAATTAACAACTCTCACAATCTACCTTTAGTGTTATCTTCTCTATTGCAGGAATTCCAAGACGTTTTCCCCGACGAGCTACCTCTGGGTCTACCTCCTCTATGAGGCATCGAGCACCGAATCGACCTCATCCCCGGAGCACCCCTTCCAAACAAGGCTCCCTACCGCGTCAATCCCGAGGAAACTAAGGAGATCCAACGACAAGTACGACAACTCATCGACAACGGCCATGTACGAGAGAGTTTGACCCCTTGTGCCATCTCGGTAATCCTTGTTCCCAAGAAAGATGGTACATTTCGCATGTGTTCTGATTGTCGTCCTATTACTGCTATTACCGTGCGTTATCGTTTCCCTATTGCACGCCTAGATGATATGCTTGATAGTGGATCCACCATTTTCTCTAAAATTGACCTTAAAAGTGGCTACTATAAAATATGCATCCAAGAAGGTGATGAATGGAAAACCGCATTCAAGACCAAGTTTGGCTTAGATGAATGGCTTGTTATGCCAATGGGTTTATCCGAAGCACCCGGTACCTTCATGCGACTCATGCATTTTGTTCTTCGACCCTATATTGGTGTATTTGTTGTGGTCTACATTGATGACATTCTTGTGTTTCGAAAATCTCTCAAAGATCATGTCACCCATCTTCGGACCGTATTGCAAACCCTCAAGAAAGAGCGCCTTTATGCTAATATGGACAAATGCCTTTTTAGTGTTGATAAGCTTGTTTTCTTGGGTTTTGTTGTGTCTTCTAAGGGTGTTCATGTTGATGAATCTAAGATCAATGCTATTGAAACTTGGCCCCAACCAACCAACTTGCAACAAGTGCGTAGCTTCCTTGGTTTAGCCGGTTTGTACCATATATTTGTAAAGCATTTTAGCACTATTGCGTCTCCTTTACATGCTTTGAGTAAGAAGAATGCACCCTTTGTTTGGGGACCATCTCAAGAAAGCGCATTTAATGAGCTTAAGAATTTGCTTACTCATGCTCCCATGCTTGCACTACCCAACTTTGGCAAAACTTTTGAAATTCATTGTGATGCTAGTGGTAATGGCATAGGAGGTGTGTTAACGCAAGAGAAGTGCCCCATAACATACTTTAGCGAGAAGCTCTCCAGAGCGCAACTCAATTACCCCATCTATGACAAAGAGCTATATGCTTTAGTGCAGGTTTTGCATGAATGGGAACACTTTCTTCGCCCTCATGAATTTGACATCCATACCGACCATGAAACACTTAAATATCTTAAGGGTCAAACTAAGTTGAACAAGGGTCATGCTAAATGGAGTGAGTTCATTGAGTCTTTTTCGTACGTCATCAAGTATATTAAAGGTAAAGAAAATGTTGTGGGAGATGCATTTTCACGTATATGCATGCTTGTTACTCAACTTGAATTGAATGTCATTGGTTTTGAGCACATAAAAGACTTGTATGCGCATGATCCTTCTTTTGCTATTCCATATGCCAAATGTTTGATGCATACATCTTGGGAACGCTATTACATCACAGATGATTATCTTATGAGAGCTAACAAACTTTGCATCCCCGAGTCTTCTCTTCGTTTGTTACTTCTGCAAGAATCACATGGAGAAGGACTAATGGGACACTTTGGACGCGACAAGACATTTTCTACGCTCTCCAAGAACTATTTTTGGCCCAAGATGTTCTACAACGTCTCACGCTTGACCACTCGATGCTCTACATGTCGTAAATCTAAGTCTAAAGCTCAATCTCATGGACTTTATATGCCCCTTCCAATTCCATATCACCCATGGGAGGATATTAGCATGGATTTTGTCCTTGGTTTGCCTAGAACTAGAAATGGAAAGGATTCTGTGTTTGTTGTTGTGGACTGATTCTCTAAAATGGCACATTTCATTCCATGCAACATGATAGACGATGCTTCACATGTTGCAAATCCTTTTTGTAGGGAAATCTTGCGACTACATGGAGTGCCAAAGACGATTGTCTCGGACCGCGACGTCAAGTTCTTGAGTTTCTTTTGGAAGACCTTATGTGCCAAGCTCAGAATCAAGCTCTTGTTCTCTTCAGCATACCATCCTCAAACCGACGGCCAAACGGAGGTGATGAACCGCACACTCTCCCCTCTACTATGTGTGTTGATAAAGAAGAACATCAAGGTGTGGGAGGAGTGCCTACCTCTCGCCTAGTACGCCTACAACCGTGCAAGACATTCGACTACCGGCAAGTCCCCCTTCGAGGTCGTCTACGGTTTCAACCCATTGTCCCCATTGGACATTCTTCCTCTACCATTACAAGAGCGCACAAACATGGACGCGAGTGCCCAAGTGAACTACCTCAAGAAGATGCATGAAGATACAAGGCACACCATTGAGCGCCAAGTACAACGACTCGCGACCTAGCTCAACGTCAACAAGCAACCCATGATATTCAACATTGGAGATCTTGTGTGGCTACACCTTCGCAAGGACGGCTTCCCCAATGAACGAAAGTCCAAACTTCTTCCACGAGCCGATGGACCATTCAAGGTGCTCGCACGCTACAACAACAACGCCTACAAGATCGACATCCCATGCGACAAGTACTCCGTGAGCGACATCTTCAATGTCAAAGATCTCTCCCCGTACCATGGTGATGAGGATTTTAATCTGAGGTTGGATCTTTCCCAAGGGAGGGGAGATAATGCGGAGCATCCTATGGTCATCCCCATGGACCTACCATCATCTCACCAAGTGCCAAGAGGACCTATGACACGAGCATGAGCTAGAGCCCTCGAGACCGAGGTGACTTCCTTCCTTAGTGATATCACACATGATCCACTCGATACATGGCTACTACCTATGTCTGGAATGTTGTGCACGATTAGGTACCAAGAGGACCCTCCCGAAGATGCACGTGAAGACCGACATGTCTCCAAGTTCATGGATGAGGAGAACCAACGGAAGAAGCCAAGAGCAGCTCCCAGGACCAGGACATCTAGCCATGACCCCGGACATCCGCCCCCTAGAGGTGTCGCCTACAGCAACGGACCAGCGGCCAAGTCTACAGGGCCCGGACATCCGGCCCCAGCCCGGACAACCGGCCCGATAGCCCGGACATCCGGCCCCCACCCGGGAATCCGACGTCCATCATAGAACGCACCCGAAGCTGAACCACGTCAGCCCGGACATCCGGCTCTTCCTGAGCCGCCGGACATCCGGCACCTAGCCCGGACATCCGGACCCTGCCTATCCAGAGAGCGTCAAGGCGAGCCCCGACCGCCCGGACATCCGGCGCAAGCCCGGACATCCGGCACCTCGCGAAGGCCCGGGCATCCGGCCCGACGCCCGGACATCCGGCCTCCCCTGTCTGCGCACAGTGTAAGGGCCCGAGGCCCATGTACCCCTTCGCCACCTAGACTATATATACTCCTCCTTCCTCTTTCTAGGGTTAGCATTGTGATAGCTCATATGTGAGATAGAGCTTCGCTCATCCATCCGGATCTACTCCACCGCGAGGGAACGACACCTCTTCGGAGAAGACCCACCTTGGATTCAAGACCCCTTCATGGGAAGACCCCTCAAGACCTTCTCACGGAGATGAACTAGCTACCACTTGTATCGTCCTTTGTTGGATTCAGATCGTGTATCTCTTTGTGTTTCGAGGATCTAGCATATGTGTGACTGAATCTTGTTGGTTTGAGTGATTCTCTCGTGCTTTCCATCGTGTTTCCCCTCGTGTTCTTTGTGTTCCTCGTTGGGATCCGCTCCTTTCATGAAAGATTGGCCATCTAGGGTTCCACCCTACATCACCATGGCACATTTCTTGAATGGACTCAACCATCCTATCAAGAATATTGCGGATTTCCAACCGTACACAAACCTCCTTGAGCTAGTGCACCAAGCTACCGAGGTGGAGCGACTAGTGCAAGATGATTACAAGTATGCCAAGTAATGTTCCAAGGCATATGGGTCCTACACTCAAGCTTCACCGGCTACAACGCCTTCTACCTCAACAAAGCCTTCTACAAGCAACGGCGATAAGTCAAGTTACAAGAAAAGTTCGACATCTTCAAGTCGTCCTCCTACTACAAGCAACTTCAAGCCGAGAGCTTCATCATCTACAACTCCACCGTGTGAGACCGTCAATACGAGTTCCATCAAATGCTTCACATGTCAAGGCCGAGGCCACAAGTCATTTGAGTGCCCCACTCGAGGCACCATGATCGCCAACGACGACGACACCTACGACTCGATGAGTGAGGAAGAAATGGAAGCCCTTGAGCACATGGCCATGCACCGGCGCGTGAATGAAGATGCCGCAGCTTCCTGGCATCTTGAGGATGTTGTAGCCATGGTGAGTCACCGCCATGAACTTGGCGAGGGCCGGGTACCAGAGGATGGAGTTGTACGGGAGGCGAATGTGGGCGACATCGAAGTCGATGAGCTCGGTGCGGTAGTTGTCATGCTTACCGAAGGTGAAAGGGAGGCAAATCTGCCCCAGCGGGATGGTGGAGCCGTCTGTCAGCCCTGAGAAAGGCTTGGTGGGGAGGAGCTGGTCGTAGGGCACCTAGAGCCTCTCGAACGTCTCAGTAGAGAGGACATTCAGTCCCGTGCCATCGTCGATAAGTGTCTTGGTAACGAGGACGTTGCTGATGGTCGGTGAGCAGAGCATTGTGAGTGTGCCGGCAGTGGCTGCACACTTGAGTTGATCCATAGAGTCAAAGGTGATGGAGTACTTGGACCACCTTATGGAACGCGATGCCTCGAGCTTGGGGAGGGCCGCGTTCACCTCACAAGCAAACTGCTTGAAGACGCGATGGGAGGCGGGGGCCTGAGCGCCACCTAGGACGCATGCGATAGCACGAGGCTCTTGGCAGCCCTCGGCCCCATCATCTTGGCGTTGGTCATTGTTCCTCCTTGGTCGCAGCGGCAGCGGAGGGAGGCCGGGGTTGCACTAAGGACGATCCTCAGTTAGCTGGTTCCTCCAGGGGTCGTCGCGAGGCTGGCCCTACCAGTGGTCCTCACGAGACTGATCACGCCAGTCCTGGCGAGAGTCGCGGTTTTCCCAACGACCTCCACCACGGCCTCCTCCGTGGCCTTAGCCATGATTGTTGCGCTCAGGGCGGCAGCCAAGGTGCCCATCTCAGTGGCCCTGAGCTCTTGGCACTTGTTGTTGTTGTGGCTGTGGACGTTGTGGAAGATGCAGAACGGGCGGCTGCCCTTGGAGGACTCGAGGTGGTCGCAGTCGCGCTTCATCTCGGGCTCGACCGCGAGCACAGCCGGGCCCTTGCGCTTCACATCCTTGGCCTTGGCCTTCTTGTCCTCAGGGTCGGCCCCTGGGAGCTCGAGGAGGGAGAGGCAACCTTCCTCTGCTCTCGCGCACCTGGTCGCCATGTTGAACATCTCTAGAGCCGAGCACAGATCCTTGTGTATGGAGAGTTCTTCCTTCATCTTAACATCCCGGACGCCATCAGTGAATGCTGAAATGATGGCCTCGTCCGACACCTTGGGGATCTTGAGGCAAACGTTGGTGAAGCGCTGGATGTATTTGTGCAAGATCTCCCCCGGCTGCTGCTTGATGCGCCACAGGTCACCCACAGCAGGGGCGCGGTCGCGAGTGCCTTGGAAGTTGGCGACAAAGCGCTCACGCAGATCATCCCAGGAGGAGATCAACCCCACTGGGAGGTTTAGGAGCCACGAGCGTGCGCCATCCTTGAGAGCCATGGGAAACCAGTTCGCCATGACTTTCTCATTGCCATTCGCCGCCCGGATGCTCAGCTCGTAGAGCTGGAGGAAGTCAGCAGGGTCAGGGGTGCCGTCGTAGCGCGGAGGCAGATCCGGCTTGAAGTTTCCGGGCCAGATGACACGACGCAGCTCCAGAGTGAAAGCTCGGCAGCCTGTCGCGTTCACAGGAGCCTGGTCTTGGCACCCACGTGCCGCCACCTCAGGCGGCACACGGTCTTGACCTGGTGGTGATGGGAGCGCCCGCACCTCTCCTTGAGGCCGCTGCACCACCTGGCAGCTTTCTTCATCGTGCGCCAATGCCCTACGCGGTGGGTCACGCTGGGGGGCCTCAAGCCTTGGCTCGGGGACGACATCGCGCCAGAGAGGAGGAGGAGGCGAACTGTAGGCCACGTTGCCCGCCTGAGGCGGCGGGGGAGGTAGCGAGCGAGACGGCATAGGAGCCTCTCTAGCAGTGCTGACGAGCTCGGCGATGCGGTCCAGCCAGTCCTCCTAAAGGTCATCGGCTGGACGATAGCGCAGAAGCTCACGCGCCATGACCAGCGCAGCCTACGCGTTCGCCGGCCCGCGACGAGCATGGGAAGACGAAGCAGCGGCCGGGGTCAGTGACGGAGTGGCTGTGCGACCATCGTGTCGCACGGAAGGCAGCAGCGACGGGTCCTGCTGCTCATGGACCACGGGGCCAGTGGCAGCGTTAGCAGCAGGTGATGGGGAGCGGCGGGGAGTGCCATCGCCCGCAGGCAATGTCTGAGCAACACGGGCGGCGAGGGCTGCCCGGCGCTCAGCACGAACCCGACGAGCGTCGGCCATGAGAATGGTGGAGCGGCGGCAAAACAACCGACGAAAGAGAGGCTTCGACACGCCCCTATCTGGCGCACCAAATGTCTAATTCAGGGCTCCGCAGACCCAAGAAAGGTTCAAACTCTGGTGCGTGTACGAAGAACTCAACCTCTCCAGCCAACGAATGCGTCGCTCTCACGGCCTAGCTCGATGAATGGAAAAGGGAAGAGACGCGACAGTTTACCCAGGTTCGGGCCACCTTGCGGTGTAAGACCCTACTCCTTCTTTGGGGTGGATTAGCCTCGCGAGGAGCTGAGGATGAACTAGTAAATAGGAAGAACCACCTCGGGAGGTCTGTTCTTGTGTGGGTGTGAGCTAGTGAGGGTTCGGATTCCGGATCCCCCCTACGATGGTGGCTAAGCTATATTTATTTATAGTGGCCTCAGTCCTCTTCCTCCAAAACGAAGGCGGGAAGGGATCCCACAGTGGCCAAGTTTGAAGGGAGACAAGTAGTACATCTTATCTTGTTGGAAGGTGGTCTTCGCATGCAAAGACTCTTCTCGTGACGCCGTGGTGGGCTCGGCGATGACATCCGTCCTGCCGTCCTAGCGGTCTTGGTCTCGTTGCACGAGAAGGAAAACCTTTGGCTGATTCCTTTGGACCCCGCGCCTGCGCTTGCCTCCTTAGCACCAAAGAAGAAACCTGCTGCTCTGAGCCCGCTGGTGCCCGCCTGGCCTTGGTCGTCATGGCTTGAGTCACCTAAACCTCATGAGGTAGGTGCTTGCATAGGAATCTCCGCTCCTCGGGAGGCCTTCTGGGAGGCCACTCCCTCCGAAGGTCTTGGTGTCGTCCGCCTCGCGAGGCTTGGCCCCTCGCGAGGGTCTTGTCTCTTTGATGCCGAAGATGGGCTGCACCAGGACGCTGATGGAGCCACACCATGGGCCGCAGGCAGGAAAGTTTGGGTACCCTGGTTCCCAGGACACCGACAAGGGCCGCGTTGACCGCCCCCACAGGGGAGGCCCCTCCCCAAGCTAGCGGAGCCGTCACGAGCTGCCGCAGGCGGACGCCTGTGAAAATGCAACTATCCCTGGGTGGTTTTGGTAATTCCTAACAACATATAGGGATCTCGGTCTCACCGAGATGGGATTGTAAACTCTTTGTTTCCCTTCATAACGTTTCAGTCTAACCAAGATGAGCGATCGGTCCCACCGAGTTTGCAATGCAAACTCTCTGTTTCCTTTTTGTAACGTTTCGGTCTCACCGAAATGAGCGATCGGTCCCACCAAGTTTTCCTGACCAACTCTCTGTGTGCCTATTACAGAAAATTAGTCTTACTGAGTTTATGTGATCGGTCTCACCGAGATTACGTTATGCCCTAACCCTAATGAAATCGGTCCCACCGAGTTGACATGTCGGTCCCACCGAAAAGCCTAACGTTCACATTTTGAACTAAATCGGTCTGACCGAGTTTCATGATTCGGTCCCAACAAGTTTGGTAAATTGTGTGTAACGGTTAGTTTTTGTGTGGAGGCTATATATACCCCTCCACCCACTCTTAATTCGTGGAGAGAGCCATCAGAACATGCCTACACTTCCAGCATTCATTTTCTGAGAGAGAACCACCTACTCATGTGTTGAGACCAGGATATTCCAATCCAACCACAAGAATCTAAGCATGTACAAGTCATAGTATGTGGTGAATCCATAAGGTGATCATCATCATGCAAGCTATCCATAAGTGGTATACCGTCACCTAGGTTACCTTTGGAGCGTTGCTCATGTGTTGTAGGTGAGGTGTCGAAGATCCACTCATTGTCATCTACATCTTGATGGAACCATGTGGGTGGTGCATCGTCTTCCACCATGGCCATCGGTTTTCCCATTGGAGGGATGGACTCGTCAAGGGTAGCCATGTTGTCAAGTAGGAGACCTAGCACCAAAGAAAACACACTCAGAGTAGAGGTTAAGTTGTTAGAAATCATAGTGGCCTCACGTTCCCTCTCAACTACCTCAGTCACTAAGTGTTGTGGCTCATTCACTCCCTCTTGGATGCTCTCACTCGTATGGTTGGTGGAGTCACTCAAATGGCTCTCAACCTCACATAGGATGTGTGGCATGCTCTCATGTGTGGGGCTAGTGGTGGTCACACTCATCCTCTCATAGGAAATGCACTCAATTTCACATATGGTGGAGTCACTCATATCACTCATGGTGGGGTGGTTCTCCTCACATGGGAATTGGGGCATCTCGTCATATGTTAGTGTTGGAGAGATGTTGGTGCAAATTTCTCCATGCTCTTTTTTTGCAAGAAAAAAGAAGAGCATGGACACATTTGCAGCAACATCTCTCCATGCTCAACTCCTATCGCCGCCTTGGTTGAAGGGATAGTCCCATGCTCAACCTCCTCATCCATAACACCTCCAAAGATGAATGCCGTAGGATGTGGCAAAACATCAATCTCCTCTGAGATTAAAGATAATGTCTCATGTGCGCTCGCATAGCTTGACTCGGAGTATGTGTCTAATATGGGCGCCGTCTTCATGTTGTTGAAGAGGTTCACGCTCATCGTCGTGGTCGAAGGGGATGGCCCTTGCTCGACCATCTTGTCACCGTCTTCTTGTTGGAGGCCCATATGATGTGGCACCTCGTAGCTCGTCTCCATGACCGAATGGAATTTCCCATGCTCGGCCATCTTCCTTGAGGGGCTTCCGAAGATGGAAGTGCCGCCCTCGCCCGTAGTTGGTCGCCTTGTTGTTGAAGATGTCGATGTAGGCGAACTCTTGGGAAGTAGGCGAAGATGATGTATGTCCAAAGGAGAAGATGCCTTGATAACACTTGGCGAAGATGCCAAAGTGGTGGTGGTAGCCGTAGCTTCCTCTTGGTGGTGCTTCTCTCGCGGTCTTCTCTTTTGCTCATGAAGCTTGGCCTTGGCATGAAGTTGGGCTTGTTGGGACTTGTACGTTTGCGCGTCTCGAGCATCTTCATGTTGATGGTGTCGTTGTCGCATTTGAGCTCGTAGTAGATGTCGTTCGTGTTCGTCATGCACATGTTGCTTGGAGGTGACTTGCCCTTCATGACAATGTGGATCACATATGTGACGATGGTATCCATGGAGATGTGGACGTGGATGAATTGTGCTTGCATCGGTTCGGCGCTCCGAAGATGATCGACCTGCTCGCCGTCGCCTTGAGGATGATGAAGGGGAAAAACGGTTGACCAACAAGGCTTGAATCTCCTCCATCCTTGCATCTTCCTCCTCCTTTTCTGCAGAAAGCTTGTTGTCGAAGTAGTCCCTTCTCCTTGCTTCAGAATGTCGTAAGTCGGTGGTGATGTTGTCGATGACTTGCATTGCTCGTTGTAGTCGGAACTGGGGAGTTTTGGTGTTGTAGTTGTTCGTGCCGTCGTTGTTGTGGAAGACCAGAGATGAAATGCCCTGCCTATCCATCACAAGACTCGAGCAAATGTGAGCGGGAGAAAGAGAAGAACTAAAGCAATGTACCTTATCCAATGTTGAAGATGGATCAATGATCACTCAATAATGTATCAAGGAAATAGCACAATTGGTACCGAATCTTGTCAATTTCTCACACCTACACAAGTAAGGCTTATGGTGGAGCTCGGTGAGGATAGTGGCACAAAAATTTGATGCAAAATGTTAGCAAGAGTCAATAATGTTGAAAGAGATTCACAAATTCGCAAGTGAAACAAGTAGACCAATAGCAATAAATGGCACACGGAAACACACACACGGATAGATAAATGGGGTCGTGCAACCAAGGAATGAGCTCAAAATGTGGAATCCACGGAAAATGCTCTTGTTGCACAACTTTAGAGAGGCGCTAGCACCATTGCACAATAGGCGGATATGGCACTTGTGCACAACCTATAGGAGACAAAAAATGCAACGACTTCTATCCCAATTATGCTATGTATATATGCTTCTTGGTGTTTCTCTCAAGATGATCCAAGATGATCTTATATGCAATGTGGTATGATGCTATGGCACTTGCTTACAAGCTCTTTGTGCACTCTCTTTTTCTTTGCTTAAAAGCTTATTCTTTTTCTTTTGATATGGCCACTATGCGAAATGCACAAACCAAGATAGCAATTGTATATATGCGGGAACAATCTTGTGACACAAGAGATGTTATGATACCAAGATGATATGGCATGTATGCAATAGAAGGGCCGATCAATGATCACTAATGTGCACAAGTGACATTGCCGGCAATACTCAAAGGCTAGTATCGATAGGCAAGTGACGCAAAATGGGCTAGGGGTTATCAATGCAATTGCAAGGGGAATATACAATGGTGTCGTCGAGGTTACCGTCCGTGGCAATGATGAGTGGCGGTGTTCTTGATGTAGAACCGTTCCTAATTAGCCGAAACACCATAGGAAACGGTAAAACCGCGGACTCAAAATCTCCAAAGGCAAATGTCAAAAGATTATAGCGAGCATGCCGTGGTGGTTGCGGAAGTATTGATGGAAACCCAGTCAAAATGGGTTAAGGTGGAAGGGTAGGATGGGCTATACAAGGTGTCTGAGTTGGAATCACGGTCCCTAAGTAGCGTAAACACCTTAGGAGACACAAACTACAACACAAAGAAGCTCTATCAAAATTGGGTTAAGTTGAGGTGGCGGAAGTGTATGGTGGGCAAGCCTATGCGGAAGTTATGGTGCTGGTTGATGAAGAAGCAACCGTCCGTAAGTAGCCTAAACACCTTAGGAGACTTGATGCGGAGCATCCTTCCATCATCCCCATGGACTCTACATCAACACACCAAGCCCCACGTGTACCAATGACAAGAGCTAGAGCACGTGCATTGGAATCCGAGGTGAACTCCTTCCTACTTGACTTGCATATGGATACAAATGGAACTTGGTTGCTACCTCACCAAAATATGCTATGCCTCTTTACGTATGAAGAGGAACATCACCAAGAAGCTCAGGAGCATCAAGAAAAAGAAAGAGGACCACCCCAAGGCCACGCAGAGCAAGATGGAGCGCAATAGCAGCAACACCGGAAGTCCCAGGCGACCCCGTGCGCACGGGCCCCCGTGCCCACGGACTATCCAGAGAGTTGGCGCTGGGGCACCCCGTGAGGGAGTCCTGGATTAGGGGGTCCTCGGACAGCCGGACTATATACCTTAGCCGGACTGTTGGACTATGAAGATACAAGATTGAAGACTTCATCCCGTGTCCGGATGGGACTCTCCTTGGCGTGGAAGGCAAGCTTGGCGATACGGATATGTAGATCTCCTCCCTTGTAACCGACTCTATGTAACCCTAGCCCCCTCCGGTGTCTATATAAACCAGAGGGTTTAGTCCGTAGGACAACAACAATCATACCATAACCTAGCTTCTAGGGTTTAGCTGCTACGATCTCGTGGTAGATCAACTCTTGTAATACTCATATCATCAAGATCAATCAAGCAGGAAGTAGGGTATTACCTCCATAGAGAGGGCCTGAACCTGGGTAAACATCGTGTCCCCCGCCTCCTGTTACCATCTGCCTTAGACGCACAGTTCGGTACCCCCTACCCGAGATCCGCCGGTTTTGACACCGACATTGGTGCTTTCAGTGAGAGTTCCACTGTGCCGTCACCGTAAAGCTTGATGGCTCCTTCGATCATCGGCAACGATGCGATCCGAGGTGAGGTTTTCCTCCCCGGATAGATCTTCGTATTCGACGGCTTCGTACTGCGGGCCAACTCGCTTGGCCATCTGGAGCAGATCGAGAGCTACGCCCCTGGCCATCAGGTCAGGTTTGGGTACTTGAACTATACTGCCGACATCCGCGGAGACTTGATCTTCGACGGATTCGAGCCCATGTCAGGTGCACCGCACAATCATGACGAGCATGACTTAACTCTGCCGTCGGACAATGTTCGAGAGATCACACCTGCAACCACTCCGGCCCTCAATCCGGAACAAATTGCGCCATCTGAGGACGGGTGGATGGACCTCGCCACGGAGGCCGCACACTCAGTGGCGATAGAGCCGAATACTGACTTCACCTCCTATGAGACCCGTGTTGCCGAACCGTTGGATTCGTCCCTAGCCATGGGCTCCGAGCCGCCTGCGTCCGTGCCTATCGAATCTGATTGGGCACCGATCATGGAGTTTACCTCGGCGGATATCTTTCAGCACTCGCCCTTTGGCGACGTGCTAAACTCGTTGAGGTCTCTCTCTCTGTCAGGAGACCCTTGGCCGAACTATGTCCGGCTAGAATGGTGTGCCGACGACGAAGAAATTCGCTCCCCACCCACCACCCACTTAGTAGCCACTGTCGATGATTTAACCGACATGCTCGACTTCGGCTCCGAAGACATCGATGGTATGGACGACGATGCAGGAGACGAACAAGAACCACCGCCCACAGGGCGCTGGACTGCCACCTCATCATATGACATATACATGGTGGACACCCCCAAAGAAGGTGATGGCGATAAGACAGCGGAGTATAATCCCTCCAAGAAGTAATCCAAGCACCGACGTCAGCGGCGCCGCTCTAAGTCCCGCCATAGCAAAAGCAGCGATACCGGCAGAAGAGACAATAACGCTCCGGATAGTGCCGAAGACAACGACAATCCCCTCCAGCCAGACCTTGAGCGGGAGGATGAACAAGCTAGCCCTCCGGAACAGGCAGCAGACGGAGAGTCAGAGGATGACAATTACATGCCTCTCTCCGAAGACGAGGTGAGCCTCGGCGACGAAGAATTTATCGTGCCTGAGGATCCCGTCGAGCAGGAGCGCTTCAAGCGCCGGCTTATAGCCACAACAAACAGCCTGAAGAAAAAGCAACAACAGCTTCGAGCTGATCAAGATCTGCTAGCGGATAGATGGACTGAAGTCCTTGCGGCCGAGGAATACGAACTCGAACGCCCAACCAAGAGTTACCCAAAGCGCAGGTTGCTACCCCAACTCGAGGAGGAAGCATTAAAATCTACATCACCAGCGTATGATGCGGCGGATCGGCCACCTCGTGGCCGAGACAGAGGGGCATATCAGCCCGAAGTCCAGACTGCACCCCGTTGCCAGACAACCAAAAACACTAAGGCCCGGGGCAACACGCGGGACCTGCGAGACATATTGGGAAATAAAGCAGGGCATACAAGATCGATCTACGGATCACGGGGTCACGCCCCAACGCGTGACGATGATCGTCACGCCGGATACACTAAAAGCAAATCTGGCCGGGCCGAATACAGCAGACAAGACTCGTATGAACTGCGTCGTGACATAGCCCGGCACAGAGGCGCCACACACCCCCTATGCTTCACCGATGCAGTAATGGATCATGAATTCCCAGAAGGATTCAAACCCGTGAACATTGAGTCATATGATGGCACAACAGACCCCGCAGTAGGGATCGAGGATTTCCTCCTCCACATCCACATGGCCCGCGGTGATGATCTACATGCCATCAAGTACCTCCCACTAAAACTCAAAGGAATAGCTCGGCATTGGCTGAATAGCCTGCCAGCAAACTCCATTGGCAGTTCGGAGAATTTGGAAGATGCATTCCTTGACAACTTCCAGGGCACTTATGTGCGACCACCAGATGCTGATGACTTGAGCCACATAACCCAACAGCCTGGGGAATCGGCCAGGAAATTATGGACTCGGTTCCTAACTAAAAAGAACCAAATCATCGACTGTCCGGATGCCGAGGCCTTAGCGGCATTTAAGCATAACATCTGGGGTGACTGGCTCGCCCGACACCTCGGCCAAGAGAAGCCGAAGTCCATGGCAGCCCTCACGACACTTATGACCCGCTTTTGCGCGGGCGAGGATAACTGGCTGGCTCGCAGCAACAACATATCAAGGGATCCTGGCACTTCAGATGCCAAAGATACTAACGGCATACCACACCGTAACAGACACAAGCGCCGCAACAACGGCGATAACACCGAAGACACGACAGTCAATGCTGGATTCATTGGCTCTAAATCCGGTCAGCGGAAAAAGGCGTTCAAAAGAAGCAATCAGGGCCCGTCCAGTTTGGACCGTATACTTGATCGCTCGTGTCAAATTCACGGCACCCCCGATAAGCCAGCGAATCACACCAACAGAGAATGCTGGGTGTGCAAGCAGGCCGGCAAGTTGAATGCCGAAAACAAGGACAAGGGGCTGCATAGCGACGACGAGGAAGAGCCTCGGCCGCCGAACACAGGAGGACAGAAGAGGTTCCCTCCACAAGTGAAAACGGTGAATATGATATACGCAACCCATATTCCCAAGAGGGAGCGGAAGCGTGCACTAAGGGACGTCTATGCGATGGAGCCAGTCGACCCAAAATTCAACCCATGGTCCTTTTGTCCGATCACCTTTGATCGCAGGGACCAACTAACTAGTATCCGTCATGGCGGATCTGCCGCATTAGTCCTTGACCCCATCATTGACGGATTTCACCTCACTCGAGTCCTTATGGATGGTGGCAGCAGCCTGAACCTGCTCTATCAGGATACAGTGAGCAAAATGGGCATAGATCCTCGAGGATCAAACCCACAAAAACCACCTTTAAAGGGGTAATCCCAGGTGTAGAGGCCTGTTGCACGGGCTCAATCACACTGGAAGTGGTCTTCGGGTTTCCGGACAACTTTCGAAGCGAGGAGTTAATCTTCGATATCGTCCCCTTTTGCAGTGGCTATCACGCACTGCTCGGACGAACCGCATTTGCCAGATTCAATGCGGTACCACATAATGCATACCTCAAACTCAAAATGCCAGGACCACGCGGGGTTATAACAGTTAATGGAAACACAGAGCGCTCGCTCCACACAAAGGAGCACACTGTAGCTTTCGCAGCAGAAGTGCAAAGCAGCCTTATTAGGCAAGCCGACAATTCGGCGAAAAGGACCCCGGACACCTTCAAGCGAGTCCGGAGTACCCCGCAGGCGGATCGACAAGCACGTTTTGAGCTCGACTAGCAATTCGGCCTCCGTCCTAGTCCCAGTCGAGTGGCAAAATCTGTGCCACGCGTACATAACTATGCACTCAAGATACCATGGGCACAGGTGGAGGCACCACTATGGCACGTCCCACAATGCGGCTCTACCGCCCCAGGGGCTGTATACCTTTATCATTTTTCTCTCTTTCAGGACCTTACTCTCCGGAAGCCCTTTCCGGCAGTCTAATCGTTGGACTCATTGTGGTAAGGAAATACCAAGGAAGCAAGACGGTCTGACATACAAGGGAATCCTCAGGTGGTCTCTGATAACGATCGATATACCTGTTTTACATACCCATACGCAGCTTGCCCTTGGATAGACATGTGAAATAGTCCTATTTTTTGCTTATTGCACTACTTATATCCGTACGCTTCGGCATACTATTTAATAACAATGCATAGCGTTAGCCTATTATCGCATTACCCTTTCTTTTTTTTCTCTTGTCTGCTTATTTACGACATATTGCACCGGTACATTCTAGTATGACTAGTACGCCAGGGGCTTCAGTATACCCCATAATACGGCGTGAGAAGTCCGAACACTTTTGACAGTGCGGCACCCCGAACTTATAGCATTATATGCATCAGCTCCGAATCATGTCTTGGGTCAATAGTTGGGTTTGCCCGGCTCCCATGTTTTGGTACCTTACGTTCCGCAATATCGGCTAAGGTAGCACTGGGAGAACTACTGCGATTATGTCCCGGTTCTTCCGGACAAGCACCTCAGTAGAGAAAGCCAAAAACTGACTGTCATGATAAGGCGAGAGCTAGTCGCTGTTCGAGAGGTCTCAAGTCCTTAAAGACTTTTTCCGCTTCGGGTGAGGAGTCGGCCTTGTCCGACTTAGGCGTATATAGCGCCCCAAATTCGGCCTTCCGAACACTAGGGGCTTCGCCAAAATTTAAAATTCTAGACTTCTATGGCTAAGTGAGAGTGATAAAGCTTTATAGTCCGATTGCCTAGTTCGCTGTGCTGAACACCTCCTTCGAAGGACCCAAAATTGGGATAAAGAGTGCTCAGGTTTATCCCAAACACCTCAGTACTAGTTACATGGGGGCAGAAGCCAACGACTGGCCAACTCTCAGATTTCATAAACGGCCGCACAGAAGGTAATTTTTTAAATTAACAAGCGTTGCATAGCGCAAATGAACTCGTTTCATATTATAGGATCACATGAGTACATTCATTCAAATATTACATCCTTAGCACATTCCTCCGCCACAAGGCGAGCACCCTTCAGGACACTATCATAATACATTTCGGGGTGGCGATGCTGCTTGCCTTCCGGCGGCCCCTCCTTCACCAGCTTTACGGCGTCCAGCTTCGCCCAGTGCACCTTCGCCCAGGCAAAAGCCCTGCACGCACCCTCGATGCAGACGGACCGCTTTATGACTTCGAGCCATGGGCAGGCATTCACAAGCCGCCTCACCAGACCAAAGTAGCTATCAGATAGGGGCTCGCCAGGCCACATCCGGACTATAAGACCCTTCATGGCCTGTTTGGCCGCCTTCGGGAGCTCGACCAGTTGCTTCAGCTAGTCGCTCAAGGGCATTGGGTGTTCGGTCCCAGTATACTGAGACCAGAACAACTTCTCTGTCGAGCTCCCCTCCTCAGCCCGGTAGAACTCCGCGGCATCCGATACACTGCGGGGTAGATCTGCGAGCACTCCTAGAGAGCTCTGAACTCGGGTAAGTAAAAAGAAAGTTTCCTTCACATGCTTGCTTTGCATAAAGAATGCCTTACCCGCCACTATCTTCTTAACCGCTTCAATTTCCTGGAGGGTCTTTTGGGCTTCGGCCTTGGCATGTTGTGCACTTTCGAGGGCCTTCGCAAGCTCGGACCCTTGCGTCTTAGAGTCAAGCTCCAAGGACTCGTGTTTTTTGGCGAGAGCCTGGAGCTCTTGCTGCACCTCGCCTACTCGGGCGTCTTGCTTTTCTCGCTCGATGCACTCCTTGGCCGCTTTGTCTTCGGCCTCGGATAGGGCCTTCTTGAGGGCCGCCATTTCGGTCATGGCCCCTAGCAAAATTCATGACGATCCTATCATTCCAAAACCATATTTCTATTTATCAATATACAGACGGGGTATCACTTACCTTTGTTCTCTTCGAGCTGCCTCTTGGTAAGGCCGAGCTCTTCCTTGGACCGCTCAAGGTCCTGCTTTAGTGCGGCGACCTCCGCAGTACGTGAGGCAGCGGCCAGCCGTGAAGCCTGCATATGCACATAGACATATTCCGGTTAGACTCCTACGGTTATTATATGATCCTCTATTTCGGCCTTTCTTCGTGAACGCCAAACAGAGTATCAGGGGCCACTGTATATGCGGTAACATTCTCTTATAATCTGGTTACTCACCTCAAAGCCTGTTAGGAGGCTGGCACAGGCTTCAGTCAGTCTGCTCTTGGCGGACTCAACCTTTTTGACCACCGCACTAATAATAGTGCGGTGCTCTTCGTCAATGGAAGCACCGCGAAGCACTTCCAGCAGGTTGTCCGACGCCTCTGGACGAACAGAGGCCATCGGCACAGACGGCTTGCCCCCCTTAGCGAGGGGTTGCCCGACAGAATTCGGAACCACTGGAGGTTCCGGTGCCGTATTCTGCTTGGGGCTAGACTTGCTGCCCCCGGCGTCAGGGCCCAGGGGAGTCTTGCCTTTCAGGCGCCCAGCGCCTGGAATGTTGCCTGGGGGCGCCTCCGGAACTATCCCCCTTGGTTCAGTGCCCCTCGAGACACCACCTCGGCGTCATCCATAGGGCGGGGGGAGGAGGCGGTCGGGAGTGAATCGCTGTTCATATCCGACGGGTCCAAAGAACCATCCGACGAAGATACGTCGATATGGGCTCGGGACGGACTGCATAATCACGTTCGGCGTGATGAGAAGCAGTGCAATAAAACATATCAAGAATTATTACGGTATCCGAATACTTACGACTTCGCAAGGGGCGTGTCCCTGGGAAACCACTCGTCATCGCTATAGGCGGCCGTCGTGGAGCAGTCCGGGAGGAGGGTCCTTCCCTTCTTGAGCCCTTCGGCCTCGCAAGATGGGGCGGCCTTCCTTTTCTTGTCTCCCCCTGCTGGGGGGAGAACTTTCCTCTTCTTCCTCCCCATTTTCGTGGGAGGAGTGTGCCTCGGTGTTTTCGGATGATGAGTCCGATGTAACCTTGCGCCGGAGACCCTTCCGGGTCCCCGTGGCCTTCTTCGCCGGCACCTCATAAGGCGCCGGAACCAGCATCTCCGTTAGGAGAGCATCCGCTGGATCTTCGGGCAGGGGGGCTGGACAGTCGATCTGCTCCACTGTCGCTACCTAGTCCTGTTAAAGGGTGTGGAGGCTTAGATCCCGTGCATGGTTAAACTGGGGAAAATGAACATCTTATGAGATATGAAAGACTTACCGGATTGGCAGGGCGCTTTGCGTAGAGTCCGCAATCCTCGGTAAGGGGAGGAGGTACCTCGGCGCCCTTGAACAACACCTTCCTGACGTCCTTGTGCGTTGTGTCGGAGAGCTCTTGCAGCGTCTGGTGTTCGGCCGGGTCGAACTCCCAGAAATTGAATGCCCGTCTTTGACACGGGAGGATCCGGCGGAAGAGCATGACTTGGACCACGTTGACGAGCTTGATTTTCTTGCTCATCATGTTTTTGACGCAGGTCTGGAGTCTGGTCAGCTCTACCGAGGAACCCCAGGATAGGCCCTTCTCTTTCCAGGAGGTGAGCCGCATGGGGATTCCGGATCGAAATTTGGGGGCCGCCACCCAGTTGGTGTCGCGCGGCTCGGTGATGTAGAACCACCCCGATTGCCACCCCTTTATGGTCTCCACATAGGAGCCTTCGAGCTAGATGACGTTGGGAATTTTGCCCACCATGGCGCCTCCGCACTCCGCTTGCTGGCCGACTACCACCTTCGGTTTAACATTGAAGGTCTTCAGCCACAGGCCGAAGTGGGGCTTGATGCGGAGGAAGGCCTCGCACACGACGATGAAATTGGGGGCCAGATCGTGGAAGTCTAGCCCGTAGTAGAACATGAGCCCGCGGACAAACGGGTGGAGGGGAAATCCCAGTCCGCGGATGAAGTGGGTAAGAAAAACCACCCTCTCATGGGGTTCTGGAGTAGGGATGATCTGCCCCGCATCTGGCAACCGGTGTGCGA
The DNA here is from genome assembly GCF_018294505.1 of Triticum aestivum. Lineage (NCBI taxonomy): Eukaryota > Viridiplantae > Streptophyta > Magnoliopsida > Poales > Poaceae > Triticum > Triticum aestivum. The sequence continues at coordinate 257,039,195 of NC_057805.1, forward strand.
TATCGGCGGCCAGATATCCGGCTCTCCGTAACTTTGTGATGTCCTCCTCCGTAACGGAGGAGACCACCCACTTGCCTCCCGCTCCGGACATGCTTGGAGTGGTTTGAGGAGAAGATGCGAACTTGGGTGCTGGGGCTCGAGTGCGCAAGAATGGATGAGCAAGGAGGAAGAGGGCGTGGGTGAAAAAGAGGAATCCTTGTCCCTTTATAAGGGCGGAAGAAACTATACGCCTCCCCACCTGCCTGGTAAACTTGCTTATTCCCCAAGCGCCGTAATTAATGGCACGGTTGGGTTACCCACACCCGTATTGATGAGAATCCCGTGATAAGGGGACACGATCCTTGCTTCGACAAGACGTGCCAAGAAAACCGCCTCGCAATATGTGCAGTTGCTGGTTGAGAAAAACGGTTCGAATAATGACCGCGCCGTGGTGTGATGTCATGCTGCAGAATGTGTCAGCAATTTAGATTTGTGGAAATATTATTCTCTCTATAGTGTATGTGGAGTTTGTTTTGCAGAGCCGGACACTATCCTTGTGTTCGAAATCTTCCATGGAGTATTCGGAGGAGGAACCCGCCTTGCAATGTTGAAGACAATCTGTGCGCCGGACTCATCGTCATTGAAGCCTGGTTCAGGGGCTACTGAGGGGGTCCTGGATTAGGGGGTCCTCGGACAGCCGGACTATATACCTTAGCCGGACTATTGGACTATGAAGATACAAGATTGAAGACTTCGTCCCGTGTCTGGATGGGACTCTCCTTGGCGTGGAGGGCAAGCTTGGCGATACGGATATGTAGATCTCCTCCCTTGTAACCGACTCTGTGTAACCCTAGCCCCCTCCGGTGTCTATATAAACTAGAGGGTTTAGTCCGTAGGACAACAACAATCATACCATAGGCTAGCTTCTAGGGTTTAGCCTCTACGATCTCGTGGTAGATCAACTCTTGTAATACTCATATCAGCAAGATCAATCAAGCAGGAAGTAGGGTATTACCTCCATAGAGAGGGCCCGAACCTGGGTAAATATCGTGTCCCCCGCCTCGTGTTACCATCTGCCTTAGACACACAGTTCGGGACCCCCTACCCAAGATCCGCCGGTTTTGACACCGACACCCCATGCGCACGGGCATGTACCGTGCGCACGGGCCCAACTGACCCCATGCGCACGAGCTCTCCAGGATGGACGGTTGAGATCTCCTGTTTGAGCCCCTCTTCATCCCCTTCGACCCAAGCCTATATAAACCGTACCTAGGGTCATGCTTAGGGTAGAAAAGATTTAGATGAGATATTTGTGAGCTTTGCTCTTCCCCCTACCTCCTTGAGAGATCAAGACCTCTTTGGAGAGCATCCACTTGTGGAATCAACACCTCCTCCTTTGAGTGGACTACCACCATCAAGACCTCACCTCTAAGGAGTGGGATTAACATCATCATTGTATCTTTTCTTTGATTGTGTTTGGGAGCTTGTGGATCTTGTGATGCTATTCTAGTGGATGTGTCATTGGGAATTGTTTGAGTGATTTCCTCTTGTGTTCTTGTGTGTTCTTGTCCTTTGCCCCCTCCAAGTGTGAAAAGATCCCCACTAGGGTTTCACCCTACAACATCTTGGTATCATGAGCAAGGTTGATTCACATCTTGGAGTCCCATCCCCCCCCATTTGCTAGCTTGATTTTGTTGTTTTTTGTCCAAATTCGAAAATCTCCACAAAAATAGCCCTAATTTTTTTCTTGAAATTTGTTGATCTTGTGAGATTTAGTTGTTTTGATCTACGAATTTGGTGTTGGACAAGCGGATCTACCCATCTTCCAGCTTCCCCACCTTTCAATCCTTTGATTTTGGCCTTAAACTTGGAGATAGCCACAGATCCGGAGCAGTTCATCCGCTCACAAAGGACCCCGTGCACACGGGCCTCACTTACCCCGTGCGCACGGACCATCCAGAGACTTTCGGCCATTTTCTGTTTTGCATCATTTTGGTAGCCAACTACCACTCGTGTTCTTCCGCAATATTTCTCGGGGTTGTTTGAGTTTCGGGCTGCGGTTTCTCTCATGTCCTAAGGTGTTTTGGCTACTTAGGCCCGATTTGACGTCATCATCACCGCCACTCGATCATCGACTCGGACTCCACACAGGCTTCGACAACTTCATCTTCATTCCAACCGTAAGCAAGGACGGTAACCTCGACGACGCCTTTGTTCCCTTGCCTTTACCTTGATAGCTTCGAGCCCTTTTGCGTAACTTACCCATTGAGACTGGCTTGTTGAGTATTGCCGGGCCACGCCTTAGTGCACCATTAGTGGCACGCCTCTCCCGTGCATATACTACTTGTTATCGCGCATTGTGGTTCGCATATCAAGCTTTGTGGCATAGTTGAAAAAAGCTTTTAATCAACAGAAAAAAGAAGCAAGAGCTTGTAAGCAATAGCATTGAGCCACTTTACCTAGTTCATCATCTTGGTTCCTACATACATAAGCATACGCGGGATAGTGAGACGACCCGTTTCTCTATTAGGTTGGTGCACTAGCGTATCTAGCCCATTCGTGCAATCGAGCTAGCATCTCTCTAGTATCCGTACAACAAGAGCATTATCCGTGGTTCCACATCTTAGATCTCACCCCTTGGTTGTGTGGATCCCATTTATCTTCCATGTGTGTGTTCCTAGTGTTCTCTTAGGTTTTGTTCTCTCATTTTCCTACTCACCACCACTTTCTCATGATGGATCGTACTTGTTACATCCACAATCTTTGGAAAAGGTAACTTCGGTTTTGTTCTCTCATTTTCCTACTCACCACCACTTTCTCATGATGGATAGCCCGAGTTCTTCTACCAATCCACTCTTCATCGAGCAAGACGACGACATGACCTCCTACGTCACCAAGACTCACCTATTTGGCACACAACGAGCTTTGCATCAAGAGCAACTAGCAATGAGCGACCGCATTGACAATCTCGCCACCGACTGACGCCTCTCTGAGCAACATACAAGAGACTACTTCGACAACAACCTCGACGAACAAAAACAAGAGAGCAATGCAAGAATGGACGAGATTCGTGCTTTGTTGGTCAACCGCTCTTCTACCTCGTCGTCCTACTCAAGACGGAGTCACTCAAGTCGACACTCCGACGACACCTTCTCCGGCTCAAGTACTCCCACAACAAACACTCTTTGACGAGCTGCGCGCCAAGACCGTCAAGAAAAATCCTCTTCACGACATCGATCCTCAAGACCAACCTCGAGCACAAGAAAATCGTCATCGCCTCAATCAAGCTACCTTTGTGGAGGCAGAAGAAAGGCAACGCCAACGCCTACAAGAGGAAGAGCGGGCGCACCAACACCAAGAGGAGCAAGACGCCGAAGCACTTTGACAACAACTACTACGGCATGAAGTTCAAGCTCAAGCAGCCCTAGACGCACTCCGAGATTCCACTCGCCCGTCGCCCAACGCGGTCGACAAGCACGTGAGCAAGATGAAGCTCTTCGTCAAGAGATACAAGAAGAAGCCGCGCATCGCGAAGAGCAACAAGAAAGGCGGAATCAAGCACATATTCCTCGTCCTCCTCCACGACAAGAACGACACCAAGCGGATCAAGAGCTCCAAAACCCTCCTGCATGCCAAGAGCGACAAATTGAGGAGCGATCATTCCAGGACATTCCAGCACGACAAGGGCATCATCAAAACTACCACTATGATGAAGAACTCCACTACGGCAAGCTCAAGTTCACCATGCCCAAGTTCTCCGGAAGCAATGATCCCGAAGAGTATCTCTCATGGGCCTTGAAGGTGGATAAGATTATCTGTCTTCACCACTACGACGAGCAAAAGAAGATCGCCATGGCCTCCCTCGAGTTTCAAGACTACGTCCTCATTTGGTGGGAACAAGTGATTGAGTGACGACAAACAAGAGGTGAACCACCAATCACAACTTGGACGGAAATGAAGGATGTCATGAGAGCTCGCTTCGTGCCTACACACTACACCCGTGATCTCTTCAAGAAGTTGCAACTACTTAAGCAAGGCAAGAAGACGGTGGAAGAATACTACCAAGAGATGGAGAGTGCCATGATACGAGCTAATGTCAAGGAAGACGACGAGCAAACAATGGCACGCTTCTTGAACGGCCTAAACCACCCAATGAAGCGGATTGCCGACTTCCAACCATACTCAAACCTTCTCGAGCTAGTTCATCAAGCGACCAAGGCCGAGCAACAAGTGCAAGATGACTTCAAATACGCCAAGTACTCATCCAAGACCTACGGCTCCCACTCTCAACTAGAGCATCACCAAGTACCAGCGACAAGTCAAGTTCCAAGAAAGCTACGCCTACCTCGACTCGTCCTCCGGCAAGCACCTACAAATCCAAGACTTACTCATCTTCAGCCCCACCAACCGACCCCGTCAAGACAAGTTCTTTCAAGTGCTTCACATTTGGTGGCCGAGGACACAAGTCTTTTTCGAATGCACCAATGAGCAAACCATGATCTTCAAAGATGATGGCACATACGACTCGATGAGCGAACAAGAAATGGAAGCCCTTGAGCACGTGGCCATGCACCCACGCATGAACGAAGATGAAGAAGATCAAGTCTTTTGTGACAACGATTCAAGTCCCTCTCTCGTGGTCTCTAAGGTCTTGATGCTCCAACACCACCAAGAAGAGGACCAAAGGTGCCACATCTTCCACACCAAGGCTGGCATCAACAGGCGTTCCGTGAAAGTCATCATCAACGGAGGAAGTTGTCACAACTTGGCAAGTGAAGCAATTGGTCAAGAAGAAGCACCCTCGTCCCTACAAGGTGCAATGGCTAAGCGACTCCCGGCACTATTCAAGTGGAGCATACGGTGCAAGTTTCTTTCAAGATCGGCGCCTACGAGGACACCTTGGAGTGTGACATAGTTCCTATGTCCGTGTGCCATCTTCTCTTGGGCCGACCTTGGCAATTCGACCGCGGAGTCATCCACAACGGAAGAACCAACCACTATAGCTTCAAGATGAAGGGCAAAGAATATGTGCTTCGACCAATGTCGCCAAGCCAAGTGATCGCCGACAAGCAAGCATCCACCCATCATGGAGATAATAGTGAGAGAGTGAACCACCAAAAAGAAAGTGAGCGCCCCAAGCCAAAATTGAGCGACTCTTCGCCAAGAGAGAAAAACTTAGTACTCCTAGCCACAAAAAGAGAGATGAGAGAAGTGTGTGAGAACCCATCGAGTGTCATCCACTTTGTCCTCCTGTGCAAAGATGAGGTGACAAAAACTAACACTACTAATCCGCTTCCTCTAGTGTTTTCTAACTTGTTGCAGGAATTCGAGGATGTCTTTCCCGATGAGCTACCTCCCGGCCTTCCTCCTCTACGTGGAATTGAACATAGGATGGACCACATCCTGGGAGCACCGCTTCTGAACAAGGCTCCATACCGCGTCAACCCTGAAGAAACTAAGGAGATCCAACGGCAAGTACAACAACTCATTGACAACGACCATGTACATGAACGTTTAAGCCCTTGTGCAGTTCCGGTTATCCTCATACCCAATCAAGACGGTAGTTTTCGCATGTGCTCCGATTGTAGACCCATCAATACTATCACCGTTAGATATAGGCATCCCATACCTCGCCTTGATGATATGCTAGATGAGCTTAGCGGTGCCACCATTTTTCCAAAAATTGATCTTAAAAGTGGCTATTATCAAATCCGCATACAAGAAGGTGACAAATGGAAAACTGCTTTCAAAACTAAATTTGGCCTGTACGACTGGCTAGTTATGCCTATGGGTTTATCGGAAGCTCCCGGTACTTTCATGCAACTTATGCTTTTTGTGCTTCGTCCTTACATTGGAGTGTTTGTTGTGGTCTACTTTGATGACATACTTGTTTTTAGCAAATCCGTCAAAGATCATGTGACGCATGTTAGGGCCGTGTTGCAAACCCTTCGCAAGGAACGTCTCTATGCCAACATGAAAAAGTGCACGCTTGGTGTTGACAAGCTTGTTTTCTTGGGTTTTGTGGTTTCTTCAAAGGGTGTCCATGCTGACGAGTCTAAACTTGAAGCAATTAAAACTTGGCCACAACCCACTAATTTGCAACAAGTGCGTAGTTTTCTTGGCCTTGCGGGTTTCTATCGTCGCTTTGTGAAAGATTTTAGCAGTATTGCCGCATCGTTGCATGCCTTGAGTAAGAAAAATGTTCCTTTTGTTTGGGGACCTTTGCAATCTACCACTTTTGATGAGCTCAAATCCTTGCTTACTCATGCTCCGATTCTTGGTTTTCCCAACTTTGACAAAACCTTTGAGGTTCATTGTGATGCTAGTGGTAATGGAATTGGTGGAGTTTTGATGCAAGAAAATTGAGCTATTGCATAGTTTAGTGAAAAACTCTCCGGTGCTCAACTTAACTATCCCATCTATGACAAAGAATTGTATGCTTTAGTGCGTGTGTTGCATGTTTGGGAGCATTATCTTAGACCGCATGAGTTTGTCATACATACCGATCATGAGACACTTAAGTACCTTAAAGGTCAAACCAAGTTGAATAAACGACATGCTAAATGGAGTGAATTTATTGAATCTTTCTCCCATGTGATCAAGTACATTAAGGGCAAAGATAATGTTGTGGTGGATGCCCTTTCCCGCAAATGCATGTTACTTACTCAACTTGAATTGAATGTTGTTGGATTTGATCATATCAAAGATTTGTATGAGCATGACGTGACTTTTGCTACTCCTTATGCTAAGTGTATGACGCAAACTTCTTGGGACGATACTATATCAAAGATGGTTATCTAATGAGAGCTAACAAATTATGCATCCCCGAGTCTTCTCTTCGATTGTTACTTTTGCAAGAGGCTCATGGAGGTGGACTCATGGGACACTTCGGACGCGACAAGACTTTTGCCACGCTCTCCAAGAACTATTTTTGGCCCAAGATGTTTCGCGATGTCGCCCGCTTCACCAACCGGTGCTCTACATGTTGCAAAGCTAAGTCACAATCTCAATCCCATGGTTTACATATGCCACTACCTATTCCACATCAACCTTGGGAAGATATTAGCATGGATTTTGTGCTTGGATTACCTAGGACTCAAAATGGCAAGGACTCCGTATTTGTTGTAGTGGACCGTTTCTCTAAAATGGCTTATTTTATCCCATGCAATAAGATAGACGATGCTTCACATGTTGCCAATCTCTTTTGTAGGGAAATCTTGAGGTTGCACGGTGTGCCAAAGACAATTGTCTTGGATCGAGACGTCAAGTTCTTAAGCTACTTTTTAAAGACGCTATGCGCCAAGCTCGCAATCAAGCTACTCTTCTCCATAGCGTATCATCCTCAAACCGATGGCCAAACGAAGTCACCAACCGGACGCTTGCAACTCTCCTACGCGTGTTGATCAGAAAGAACATCAAGGAGTGGGAGGAGTGCTTACCCGTCGCCGAGTACGCCTACAATCGAGCTCGACGCACTACTACCGGCAAGTCCCCCTTCTAGGCTGTCTACGGCTTCAACCGTTGTCACAATCGGACATTCTTCCTCTTCCGCTCCAAGAATGCACAAACATGGTTGCTAGTGTGTAACGCCCACGATGCGGCTATATCTCCCACGTGTCGAGGCACGACTTAGAGGCATAACCGCATAGTGGTTTTGTCGCAAGAAGGGTCATCTTCACACAATCCCATGTAATGAACAAGAATGGGATAAAGAGTTGGCTTACAATCGCCACTTCACACAATACATAAATATCATCATACATCATCCAAAATACAAACATATAGACCGACTACGGTCGAAATCCAGATGAAAATAAGATAACCCCAAATGCTAGATCCCCGATCGTCCCAACTGGGCTCCACTACTGATCATCAGGAAAAGACACATAGTAACGACCACGTTCCTCGTCGAACTCCCACTTGAGATCGACCCCATCATCTGCACTGGCATCGTCGGCACCTGCAACTGTTTTGGTAGAATCTGTGAGTCACGAGGACTCAGCAATCTCACACCCGCGAGATCAAGACTATTTAAGCTTATAGGAAAGGATGGTGTAATGAGGTGGAGCTGCAGCGGCAATAAGCATATATGGTGGCTAACATACGCAAAAGAGAGCGAGAAGAGAAGCAATGGAACGGTCGTCTTCTAGTAATGACCAAGAAGTGATACTGAACTCCTACTTACGTCAATCATAACTCAAACCGTGTTCACTTCCCGGACTCCGCCGAGAAGAGACCATCACGGCTACACACACAGCTGATGTATTTAAACTGGGTCAAGTGACAAGTTCTCTACAACCGGACATTAACAAATTCCCATCTGCCTCATAACCACGGGCACGGCTTTCGAAAGATAATACCTTGCAGGGGTGTCCCAACTTAGCCCATCATAAGCTCTCACAGTCAACGAAGGATAAACCTTCTCCCAGAAAGACCCGACCCGATCAGTCTCGGAATCCTGGTCTACAAGACATTTCGACAATGGTAAAACAAGACCAGCAAAGCCACCCGAATATGCCGACAAATCCCGATAGGAGCTGCACATATCTCGTTCTCAGGGCACACCGGATGGGCAAGACGTCGGGTTGGCATAGACCCTGGTTGCCCAGGGGGCGCCGGACATCGCCCAGTTTGGGCCAGCACTCGAAGGAGCACTGGTCCGGGGGTTTAAAATAAAGATGACCCTCGGGCTCGCGAAAACCCGGGGGAAAAGGCTTAGGTGGCAAATGGTAAAACCAAGGTTGGACCTTGCTGGAGGAGTTTTATTCAAGGCGAACTGTCAAGGGGGTCGCATAAATCACCCGACCGCGTAAGGAACGCAAACTCAAGGAACATAATCCCGGTATATCAGAAACTAGGGGCTGCAAGAGTGGAACAAAACACTAGGCATAAGGCCGAGCCTTCCACCCTTTACCAAAATATATAGATGCATTAATTAAATAAGAGATATTGTGATATCCCAACATATCCATGTTCCAACATGGAACAAACTTCAACTTCACCTGCAACTAGCAACGCTATAAGAAGGGCTGAGCAAAAGCGGTAACTTAGCCAAACAACGGTTTGCTAGGAAAGGATGGTTAGAGGCTGATATGGGAAAATGGGAGACATGATATAGCAAGTGATAGGTAGCGCAACATGTCAATAGAGCGAACAACTAGCAAAGCAAAGATAGAAGTGATTTCGAGGGGTGGTCATCTTGCCTGCAAGGTTCTCAGAGTTGTCGAAAGCTTGATCCTCGTAAGCGTACTCAACAGGTTCCTCGTTCACGAACTCGTCTCCCGGCTCTACCCAACACAAGAACACAAACAAACGGAACCACAATCAATCACGAGAAATGCACACGCAACATGATGCAACACATGTATGATATGCGAGATATGATATGCGATGCATATGCTTGCTCCGGAAGGAAAATGATGAACAAGGCAGTGACATGGCAAACCAAGCATGCCACTGGAAAGATGAGATGATTTCGGTCGAAATCGATATAAAGATCACCGGAAACGGATGCACGGTTTGCAAATGGCAAGCAAAACAAGAATGACCCGAATCTGCGATTAACAGCATAATAGCACTTAGAATGCACCAAGTAACAATGCTACGGCACTCCAACATAGCAACAAAGGACATGCAGTAACCTACAGGATATGCTTAACAAAAGATGAACACTGAGCTACTGCTAGTTCACAACATATCAAGCTCAAACAAGCATGGCAAAAGTGCAAAAGATAACAGGTTCACAGACTTTGTGAAAAACTGGACATGGCAGAAAACAGCATCAGGTAGCAATGTTTAGAGCACGAAATCAACATGCTGCAGGAACTTAACATAGCAAAGCAAGGAATGACAGTGTTCTACTAAATGCATACGACAAAAGTCCCCTACTGACCATAAGCCAAAAAGGATTAGAAGATATGATGGCAAGCATGTAAACATAGCAAGTTTCGTTATCAGGTTTCAGACTTAGCAGAAAACAGAGCATGGCAGAAACAATAATATGAGGGAAACTAGGTGAGCTTGATGCACTCACTACAGAGCAATGCATGACAAAACAAGAATACCTACAGCAAGATGGCATGTTTATAAAGCTATACATGGCAAGAACACAAGCATAGCATGTATGGATCAACTACAATACGCTTGGCAAAATTGCATATCATGTTAAGAATCTGCCAGAAATATTTTATAGCAAAAGTAGAGCAAGATTGAGTCCTGCTATGTTACTCCATAATTGCAAACAAGGGCAGGAATGGATCAATTACAACAATAGCTACAAAACACCCTTACTGAACATCTCCAAAATATGCATGGATCTCACTGTAGCATCAAGTTTACATGGCAACAAAATAACAGCAGACAAGGACTTGTAGAAATCACCAAGTCCCTGAAATCAGAAATATTACGGAGCCTACTTTGCATGCTTGTGCTAGTCACCACAGAGATCCCAAAAATACATTGCATACACCCTTGGAAAGATGGCATGGCATACAACAAAACACATGTAGAGCTCATGCTCATAAGATTCACAGATTTAAAGATACAAAAATGACAAATCTCCAAGTTCTGATAAGAACCAGAGGATAACAGCAACTAGCCCTCTTCCAACAGAGATTTGGGCATCAAGATGACCTCTAATAAGCATGATGCAATTGAACAAAATGGAGAGCATCACGAGGCGAACAATTTGACATATTACACGCGCGAAACGGAGCTATGCACAGTGAGTTATGCAATGAGGAACATGAGCACATGCTGTAGAAATATCAGACTTAGCAGTTTCGGGGGGGGGGGGATAGAAGGTCAGCGCTACAGTACCAGATCTGGATCGGGGCTGACCAAAGCTCGGGCTCCCGAGCGGCAGCTCGCCGGAGCGGCAGCGGGGACGAGGAGGAGGGGCGACGAGGAGGCGGCCGGAGGAGGACGGTGGCGGGCGGCGCGGCCACCGGGCGGCGCGGCCACCGGGCGGCGCGGCACGCCGGCGGGAGGCGGACAACGGCGCGGTCCGGCGGAGGGAGCGGTGCGCGCCGGCGCGGGAGGCGGCGCCTGGCTCGGGCGGCGGCGGGCGAGTGCGGGCTCGGGCGGGCCCCGCCTGGGCCCGGCGGGCCGGCGGCGCGAGGAGGAGAGAGAGGGACAGGTGGCGGCGCGGGATTCGTCTGGGACGGCGGCGCGGACACGTCCGGCGGCGGGGAATTTCGTCCGGGCGCGAGGTGGAAGAAGGTAGGGTTTGGACTGCGATTCGTTTTTCGGGGGTCTCACATATAAATAGGTAGAGGGAGCTAGGAGGCTCCAAAAGAGGTGCGGTTTTCGCCCACACGATCGTGATCGAACGACCTAGAGCATGGAAGAGAGTTTGGTGGGTTTTGGGCTGGTTTTTAGGGTTTTTTTGCTGGACACACAAATGGACTTTGCGGATGCCCGGTTAACCGTTGGAGTACCAAACGACCTCCAAATGGAACGAAACTTGACCGGTGGACTCCGGGTGGTATACTAGGGCCACTTGACAAGCCTCGGTCCATTTCGAGAAAGTCTGACACCCGCACACGAAAGAAAGCAAGAGGGGTGCACCGGATGAGATAGGAGCGCCGGATTGCAAAACGAAGAACGGGAAAAATGCTCGGATGCAAGAGACGAACACGTATGCAAATGCAATGCACATGATGACATGATATGAAATGCATGGCATGAACAAAATGCGAAACGAAAAACAAAACCCGACCACGGAGGGAATATCATATCACATAGCCGAAAATGGCAAGAGTTGGAGTTACAAATAAGGAAAGTTACATGCGGGGTGTTACATAGTGCAAGGGAAACTTTCCTCAAGAAGATGCATGAAGATACAAGGGCAACAATCGAACGTCACGTACATCGCATCGCCTCCAAGCTCAAGCTCAACATCAACCAGACACCCATGGTGTTCCAATCGGGCGATCTTGTATGGCTTCATCTTCGCAAGGACCGCTTCCCGAACGAGCGCAAATCAAAGCTTCTACCACGAGCCGATGGACCCTTCATGGTGCTAGCACGCTAAAACAACAACACTTACAAGATTGACATCCCACGCGACAAGTACAACGTAAGCGACATCTTCAACATCAAAGATTTGGCCAAGTACCATGGTTATGAAGATCACGATCCATGGACAAATCTCTCCCAAGGGGGGGGGAGATGATGCGGAGCATCCTTCCATCATCCCATGGACTCTACACCAACACATCAAGCCCCGCGTGGACCAATGACAAGAGCTAGAGCACGGGCATTGGAATCTGAGGTGAACTCCTTCCTACTTGACTTGCATATGGATACAAATGGAACTTGGTTGCTACCTCACCAAAATATGCTATGCCTCTTTAGGTACGAAGAGGAACATCACCAAGAAGCTCAGGAGCATCAACAAAGAGAAACAGGACCACCCCAAGGCCACGCGGAGCAAGACGGAGCGCAACAGCAGCAACACTGGAAGTCCCATGCGACCCCATGCGCACAGGCCCCCGAGACCCCGTGCCCACGGACTATCCAGAGAGTTGGCGCAGGGGCACCCCGTGTGCATGGGCGTGTACCGTGCCCACGAGACCCCCATGCGCACGGGCCCAACTAACCCCGTGCGCACGGGCTCTCCAGGATGGACGACCGAGATCTCCTGTTTGAGCCCCTCTTCATCCCCTTCGACCCCAAGCCTATATAAACCGTACCTAGGGTCATGTTTAGGGTAGAAAAGATTTAGATGAGATTTGTGAGCTTTGCTCTTCCCCCTACCTCCTTGGGAGATCAAGACCTCTTTGGAGAGCATCCACTTGTGGAATCAAGACCTCCTCCTTGGAGTGGACTACCACCATCAGACCTCACCTCTAAGGAGTGGGATGAACATCATCATTGTATCTTTCCTTTGATTGTGTTTGGGAACTTGTCGATCTTGTGATGCTATTCTAATGGATGTGTCATTGGGAATTGTTTGAGTGATTTCCTCTTGTGTTCTTGTGTGTTCTTGCCCTTTTCCCCCACCAAGTGTGAAAAGATCCCCTCTAGGGTTTCACCCTACAACAAGACTCGAATCACAACTCAAACAAGCACAAATGGAATGGGGAACAAAATGGGTTAGGTTGCGGAAGTCGAAGGTGGTAATGCGGATGATATGGTGGAAGCCCTAGGCAAAGATGCCAAAGTTCCTAATATTTGATGGAGTCAAATGGTGATTGTAGTATTTTTGTGGGATGGGGGATGTCAATAGCTTCAATAAAAGCTAAAGAACGTCAAATCGGACTCCGGATGAATTAGTTATGGTCAAAATGGTGAAACACCGAAGGCTGAAATGCCAGGGGCCGGATCATCCGGGGTCGGGGCCGGAAATCCGGGACCTGATGTCCAGAACCACGCACGAAATTGTGCTCCAGGAGCCGGATGTCCGGGCTACGGGCCGGATGTCCAGGCTCCAAATCCGAGGATGAACTCGAGGAACCCAATTTTGGGGGCCGAAATTGATGATTTTGGGGGCAAAATTGGAGAGATTTCATGAATAGAAAGTGGGGAAACTTGAGGAGATGCTAGATCCACTCGAAACCAAGCAAATCCATGGATCAAATTCAACAAAACATCATCAAACCAACAAATCACAAAAAAAAATTGGGGGCTATTTTTGGTGGGGATTTTCGAATTTAGGATGAAATCAAGAAAAAGAAGGCTAGAAACGGATGGGGGAGTCTCCAAATTCATGATGAACGTGGCTCATGATACCAAGATGATGTAGGGTAGAACCCTAGATGCCCGATCTTTCACGATTGGAGCGGATCCCGCGATGAACACGAAAAACACGAGGGGAAAACACGAGGGGAAACACGAGAGGAAACACTCAAACCAACCAGATTTGATTACACATGTGCTAAATCCTTGAAACACAATGAGATACATGATCCACGATCAACAAGGGACGATACAAGTAGCAAGTTCTTCTCCATGAGGCGGCCTTGAAGGGGTCTTCTCATAAGGGGTCTTGAATCCGCTTGGGGGATCTTCTCCGAAGAGGTCGTGGAACCAATGGAGAAGTAACCAAGTGGATGAGCAAAGATCTATCTCTCAAACGAGCAAATCCTTTGCTAACCCTAACTAGGAGGAGGTGGGGGAGTATATATAGGCCTTAGCCATGAAGGGGTTAGTGGGAGAGGATACATGGGCCCTTGGCCCGTTCTCTGCGCACAGGCAGGGGCCGGATGTCCGGGCTAGTCTTGCCCGATTCCTGCGCTCTCTGGATAGGCGGGGCCGGATGTCCGGGCTTTTGGGGTCGCTTCCGAAGATCTATGGATAGGAAGGGGCCAGATTTCCGGGGGTCGGGCCGGATGTCCAGGCTGGGGCCGGATGTCCGGCCGCTGTAGCAGCTGGCTTTTCTTCCTTCTCCTTCCTTCACTCCCGCACACACTTGGCCTTGGTCCTTGGGATCTCCATGGTCTCCTCGGGTGTACCTAAGTATGTACAAGGTCCGCGCGTGAGGTAGCATCCATGTCTTACATCCGGAAAGGGAAGATTCAGAAAGGAGCGACTTCACCTTAGTTCAAGTGGCGTATGCTCGAGGTCTCATCATATGGACACTTGGGGCTTGGGGAGTAGTCGTAGTGTACATGGGGATGATCGTAGGATGCTCCACATCAATAAATGCGCTGCATGTACGCAGTATTATTTTTGACCCAGCTCAGTAAATAGGTGTATTCGAATAAATAATCAAATGCACTGTAAATTATCATAAATAGTATTTTTTGAGAAACAATTATCATAAATAGTAAATCGGCGATTATTATTATTTTTAACCAGCCCAGGAAATAGATTATTTTTGAGTCAAAGCCCAGGAAATAGATGTATTGGCAAACAAAATGAAATGGGCTATAAAACCTAAATAAATGGGTTGCATTCCGCCACAGCTTTTGAAGCTGACTTTGTTGGCCCACTAGACGAAGCCTGCGCAAGGTGTTGTCCATTTAGTGAACAAAACGATTTAATGGTCTAAAACAAAGAGTCAACAAATTATTCTGACATCTGTAGTCGTTGGATTGATATCCAACAGCGATCATGCTTCTTCAATCTCTGATCCAGTTGCTCTTGCTCCAGCCGCCAAAACCATCGCTAGCTGGAGCGCCTGCATCTGCCTCCCGTGGTCAGCTATGCTGCCGCGCAGGCCTCGCCGCACCACTCTACTCCCAATGGTGGCCAGGTCATACCTGTACTCACCCACACCTTCTGTTATTCTCCAACAAAGGCAGCCTCACCCGGCAGTCGAACCAGTCCCTCGTACTCCCCTCCGCCAGGGACTCCAGTGCCCCTTGTTCCATGACTCCAGATTGTTCCCATCTTAGGCCTCGCCGTTGTCCACCGCCTTGGTGCTCTCGGAGCGACGTGGCCAACGTGGTCAAGGAACGCCTTCAATCGGAAGAGGACTGTATGTGGAGAGGCTGACAGCTAGGTCCACGACCGCAGCAAGGAAGTGCATCCTTATTACGCGCAAAATAATGATTCCTCCACCTAACAGCGTGACCTACCGAAAGGGCCTCGAAAAAAATGGTTCCCCCTGGCAGCTGGGACCCACCAGCTACATCTTCGTACGCAAGGAAGTGCGACCGTATTATGGGCAAAAAATGATTCTTGCCCCTGACAGGTAGGACCCACCAGCTATATCTTCTTACGGAAGGAAGTGCCTCCTTATCCTCCCTGACAGCTGGGACTCACCGGGTCGAACCGTACATCGGGTTGTCTGTCTGGTCGCGATTGTGTACGTACATACTGGTCGACCGGTCTTTCTACAGCGATGAACCATGTCCGAGTAAGGAGATGCACGTGTCGTATTAGAGGTGCGGACGTAGCATGTCACGCAGTCCAATCTAGATATATCGTGTACACGTACGTACAACCACGCTGCAAGAATTAAATACGGCTACGTACGTACATAAGGGTGGGGTCTCGAACGCATACTCGCGCATACGTACGGCCAGGGCTCGTGTACACAGAGAGGAAACGGATGGTAGCGATGTCGTCCTGTTCATCGGTAGCTAACCGGCTGGGTCGGAACGGAGGAAACAACGTCGTCTTCACCGAGAGCCAAGTGACTGGGTCGGAATGCGTCCTGTTCGTCAGGAGCGAAGCCACTGGGTCAGAACACGTCATGTTCATCGGGAGCCAACCGGCTTGGACGGACCGAAACGAGGTCTGGCGTACCACAGAATGGAGGAAACAGGCCTTCGTTTTGACCGCGTACGGTCGAAACAAGGTCCTGTTCATCGGGAAGGGTCTGGCGTACCGCAAAACGGTGGAAACAGACTTCTGTTTAAGCTCCTACGGTCAAAAAGGGGTCCTGTTGATCGAGAGAGGTGTGGCGTACCGCAAAACGGAGGAAACAGTCTTCTCTTTGACCTCCTACGGTCGAAACAGGGGTCCTGTTCATCGGGAGGGGCATGGCGTACCACAAAACGGGACTCCATAGGCTATTGTTCATCCACTGTCGACTTCCTCTAGCCTCCACCTGCTACTGTTCATCCACCGTCTCCAGCCTCCACCAAACAGTGTCGTCCAACGGCTACTGTTCATCCAGCCTCCACCCGCTCTTGTTCAACCAGCCTCCATGAGGTCTTGTTCATCAACCCCCAACCAGCTATGGTGTGCGGCAGCCTCCTTGGGCTCCTGTTCATCCAGCAGCAACCGCGTACTATATACCACGGGGTCCTATTCATCCAGCGGTAACCGCCTATACACACGGCCGGGGTCCTGTTCATCCAACCCGCACCGAGAACTGTTCATCCACAACCAACCCAACCGGCTCGACTGACACCACGTCTCGACTCGTTCAATGTATTGCGCGCGTGGCAGCAACATGCACTATTCATCCAGTGGCAACCCAACCGTCTAGCTACGTCTCGCACGGGGGTTCGATCGCCTTCAGTAAGCATGCAGCAGCATCGATCGATCGGGTTTAGTTAGCAGCGTAGGAGTCCCGGTCGGGTTCAGTTAGGAGCGAAGGGATCGATCGATCGACTTCAGTACGTAGCAGTAGGAGATCGCTCGGGTTTAGTTATAGCGACACGGCTCGCACCACGGGCGCGTATTAGAGAAACGCGCAAACCACACTTCATCGCTCGGTCTTGACCACCCACCATAACCAGGAACTCCCCGATATTTTCCTTGCCCTCGCTTCTACCACGATTTTCTCCGTCATGGACGGCCCAAAGAATGTCATGCAGGTGCATCCTCGGCCCGCCCAGGACGAAAAGCCCATTTTCTGTCATGATTTTTTGTCATAGAAGTAGGAGCCCACCACATCTATGATGATACCGGGTTTTGTCATAATTATCGTCATAGAAGTGTCATAAGCGTGACAGGAAAAGAATTCGTTCGGCCCAAAATGTCACGGATGTGTCTTTTTCTGTAGTGAGTTTTGGTGAAGTGGCATTGGGAGGTGTTTTTATTTGTCGTGATTATTTCATGTTCTTAATCTTTGTTGATGTTCTGTGTGAATGCAGTACTGCCTGGACTATGATTTTTTCGGTGCATCAGTTCCAAAATTCAATGTAAAAAAATCGGATGCACTCCTTCCAATGTTTGTTCGTAAGGAAGAAGACCTTCTTAACGCAAAGCTGGTTAGGTTTTCATAACTCTTGCTTTTTTATTATGTACATCCTTTTGCTGAGTTTGTCAAGAAGTTTTTTTCATCTCGGCTATTCAATACATATGGTTTATAGTTTGTGTTCACCATTTTTTCAATCTTGGCAGGTTTTTTTGATACTTTTCAAGCCAATTGACAAAATAGCGCACTACACTGTGTATGTGATGAATAGATATCGTGGGAGCATTGACATCCTTGATTCACTTCCTTACTCTAATAAGGGAC
Source organism: Triticum aestivum (assembly GCF_018294505.1). NCBI lineage: Eukaryota > Viridiplantae > Streptophyta > Magnoliopsida > Poales > Poaceae > Triticum > Triticum aestivum. The sequence continues at coordinate 257,057,037 of NC_057805.1, forward strand.
TTTCACGAACAAGTTTGCACGGAGACTGCCAAAATATCGCGAGAGTTTCTTAGCTTGAACCTCCCATCATATTCTCTTTTTGACATGAATTTTATTCTGCCTTCCGTTGACAAAATCTTTTTATCCCTGTTTGGTAATACTGCTTCAAAGTTGTGTGCTTGAACTGACTATCATTTGACAGTTGAACTTCTGGTATCGTTTAGTTGGATTTTATGTAAGTCTCACTTTATGTACCTGAACTTAGCTATTTGGTTAATGTGTTTTTGATTTTATTGTATTTTTCATTTCTGGCAGATCAAGAGATTCATTGGGTTGCTGGAGGAGATGTACGGCAAGGCTGAGTACAAAGCGAGCAAGCAGCCAAACTGGTGACTATTGGAAAGAGGCCGACTTTTGTTGATGTCCCAAAGCAACTGAATAATGAATGTGGTTTCTTCACCATGAAGCTCTGCTCTACATATGATAGTGATGAGCTTGTTGAAGATTCTGGTGATGTGGAAGTATGTTTTGTCCTTGTTCTTATCTCATCATCCTTTCTTGTTTTATTTGTCTTTTTGACGAGACCTCCTGCTGTGGTTTTAGTTATCCTTTACTGTTTTTTTATTCTTAATTCTTTTTGTTTGCAGGCTGCTGTAGATGACTGGAAGGCCGAGTTCATGCATACTCTAGTCTTCAGCGTGAAGAATGAAATTGTGCATGGAGAGCTTCCTGCCGAGACCCAGTCCTTGGGCCCGTGAATTCAGCGTGTAGAAACATTGGTTTTAGTGTACATTTTATTTCGTAAAGATTTGGTTTGATAATGATTGGAACAATTTCGTAAGGATTTGGTTGTAAGAATGGTTTAGTAATTTGTATATCTATAGCTGCAGCACTGTTTATGTTATTGAGGAAAAATGTATCTGGAATGAAGAATGATTGGCTTGTGAATTTCAATGTATTGCATCATTTTCATTATTCTAGTGTTGTTTTTTTCCCCCAACATATGTACTTGAACTTCTGCATGGGTTTTGGCTGAACTGCTGGTTTATTGTGTGTGGACAGTGATTTTTGTCCACAAATCCAGTGTTGTTAATTTTGGGCCCAACATATGAACTTGAACTTCTGCTTGAGATCTGGCTGGGCTGTTGGTTTCAGATGGAGAGAATTTTTGTGTTGTAGAATGTATTATTATTTTTCAACTCAATCAAGATGTAACCTTTTGCATAGAATCTATATGTACTTTTTGTAATTTTTTTAACTGCAAATAGTTTTGTACTAGAACTTCGTGTAAAAATATTATCATACACTCCTTTACGTTTGATAGAGGCGAGGGGCCCGATCTTTCGATGAGATGATAACTATCGATTTGGTGGAGTCGACTTTGACGATCCGACTACAAACGTGCACGACGTTGCGCCTTAGCAATCGCTAAACCAATCTCCCGAGGTTACTGACGATACTGGAAACACGATCAGCCTGACCACAAAGGTCTATTCCTGCAAGCAATCGAAGGACGAGCAAGAATATGATAAAGCAATCTGAATATTGTGAGTATGGATGAAGTATTGCCAAAAGTGGGGTTTCATAAGCGGTCTTGGTCTGGTCGTTGGACACAAACGAAGTACACGAAGTTGTAGCAATGGCTAACTTTTAATCAAATAAAACCCCAGTCTAAACGATGCCTTAAGGGTTGTACTTATAGGGAAAAGAGAGGAGATTTCTTCCACCCATGGCAAGGTGGGACTAAAAACACCTCCTAAGTCGTTTCCCCTACAATATGGACTCTAAAGTACATTACATGGGCCTGGCCCAAAAATAAGGTAGCGCAACACCAATAATAAGCTATGGATGAAATTTATGAAAGGCCATCTTGTATATTTCGTCCATCTTCTTGTATGTCATCATGGTGGCTTCAAAGTTCGGAAATCTCCACTGGAACCTCCGCTCTTATTCTCTTCGCACATGTCAGCTCCATGCTTGATCATGCTCCATTGTTAATCCTTCTTGTCCATGCTAAGCCCTTCAATTATAAGCAACACAAATGTATCCAAGTTAGGCAACATCACATTCTCATGAATATTAGAAACATTACTAAGAAACAAAAGTACCTGATAATTTAATTGGCTTGTACCGGCTTTAGTAATTGGTCTGATAGGTATAGTAGCAGGGGTTGTAGGTGTAACTGTGGTATCCATGTCCTCATCATCCTCCCGTTCCTGAAAACAAAGCCGTCCTCGACGTCGCTCAATCTGAAATGTGGCTAACAAAAGAGACAAGGTGTACACGTTGTATATATATATATATATATATATATATATATATATATATATATATATATGTCATCCATTTTGATTTATCTCAGTTGTGACACATGTGACATAGTTATACAAGAGCACCCTTCAAAAGTCATGAAATATAAAGCCAGTATATCAGCATAAGAAGTCAAAGGAATGAAAATATTGCAACTCAGTTTGCAAGTAAAGCTCTTATTCATATCAAAAGATTGACAATGCTTACCATTAAACCATCCCAACATTGGTGAATAAACGTTAATTGTTTCAAAATGACATGCTACAACATGCTTAAATAAGCAAACATGCAACAAGTTATTCGACATGGAATCATCACCAAGATTGGAGGTCATATCAAAATGATTAAACATCGGCACAATTATTTTCAAACGTATTTGATCCAAATCGGAGTTATTACCTGATTCACATTGTACTTTCGCATCACAGTTAATTCAATGGGTGCTCTCAAAATTGTTGTTATTGCATTCGTTTGATCACATGGCGAATTCAAATCATGACCATAGTCCTCTAAACTAGGTGGTGTGATCAAACTAGTGGGCAGCTCATTACATGGTGCATTTAAATTGACAAGGCATTAATCATACTCATTTGGAGGTGGAAGATTAATACCTTTGTCATTACCTATTATGGTTAACTCAGATGATGTAGGCACTCTAGGTGGCGACAGGTCAAGTGGTGGAGGTGATGTAGTGCTCACAATAATGGCCGTTGTTGTCATAGTAGGTGTAGTGGTGGAAGGAACAACCGTGGCAACTCTTGGGATTTGCACCTTCCGCTTGTTTGCCTTCTGGGCAACACGTCTTGTTATCTCTTATTCAGCTTTGCAAGCAAGACGAAACAAACGGTCCAGAGGATAACACTGTTCATGAATTAGTATCTCCTGAATGTCACGGTTTAATCCTCCCCAAAATCTATCCATAAAATCATCTTCAGTTTCTTCTAAAGAGGAATGTGACAAGGTAGTTTGTAAACCATCATAATATTTCGTTACAGTGTCACTACCTTGTTTTAAATGTTGTAACTTTTTAATCATGTCACGAGTATAATAAACAGGGACGAATGTATGTCGCATGGCAAATTTCAAATCATCCCAAGTAATAGGTATATAATCAGGGTGTAACTGACAATATTCACTTCACCAAACTAAAGCAAAACCAGTGAAAGAATCAACCGCAACCTTAACTTTATTACGTTCATCAAAATTATGGGAAGCAAATATATTATTTATGTCGAACTCCCAATCAATATATAAAGCAGGTCTAAAACGGCCATTAAATGATGGTATAGAAACATTAACCTGATCATGTGCATTTGGATGTTTATGCACCTCTCGTAACCGTTGTGGAATTTGCATAGGTGGTGGCACGTCTCCCGCGATCGACAAAGCCCATGAATTGACTCTAGATCCTGTCATTATTAGTAGAAACAAGAAACAAAATCCAAAAATAATGTTCCTATAACCACAAGGATGTGGTGGTAAAACGCTCACAGTAAAGCAAATACCAATGTCTTACAAGTTCTTACCATGCAGCAGGCGGTGATCGACAACCAGCGGTGTCATGTAACTTCAAAAATTGGGTAAAGCTATTGCCAGATGAACGTATGTATATACGGTGTAGAAATATGTGAAGATGGGTTGGCTTTAAATATGTGAAAAAAATGCTACAACCACGTTAATTAATGCAAACTGAAAATTCATTCAAAATGGTCGAGTGCTGATTCTAGGCTAGACTGTATTAGAGACGCGAGTCTAAGACACAGATGAAAATTCACGAAACAATTGATCGATGTGGGCACATGTGTCAGAAGCATAAAATAGCTAGTGAAAATATGCGAAGAAACAAGCTCAAGTGTAACCAGAATAAAACCAACGCTCAACACATTCGTTCCCAGCTTTCCAAATCCCAACAGAGAAAGATTACTTTTCTCCCTCTCTTTTTTTCCTCAAGGCAACTGTCCAACCAAATCAGAGATGAACACTTTTTTTTTTTCTGCGACCTTCATTTCTCCCGTAAGGAATCTGCCTTTTTTTTTCCTTGATTCACTTGATCAGACTTGGTACTGCAGTAAAGTTTGTCTTTTTTTCTTTAATTTATATCTCCAAGATAACTCTATTAGGACGTGGGACAAGTCCTCGCATGAGTATATTTCTTTCCTTGTAATACGTTCCAAACTGTCCTCAAGAATCACATTCCAAACCAACAGCCAATTTAACTATCCAAAAGTACGTGGCCTCTCTTGGAAGGTGACACCACGGACGTTGCTATATTTTCTAGCCTATTATTTGGCCGAACCAATCTTGCCCAAAACGAATCTGCTCCCTCTGTTCCTTTCTTTTAAGATTTTTCTTCTCTCCACGTATCTGCCCTTTTAATTTATTTGGATGATCCAAAGATGCCCTAATTTTCTTCTCCAAATACCAAACGTGGCAAAATACTAAAGTGCACCAGGATTCCCCTTTTTTTAACTTTCCTTCTTTCCAAGTAGCACAACTCACGTCCTTCCTTCTATTTTTTTTTTCCAAAGCAAATTGCCCAATTCAATCGGCTACTTACCAAACCGATTGGCACTTGCCTTCTTTATGCAATTCGGATTCCAAAGGCAATAAATAAATGTCACATAAACTTGCCAATAGTACACCAGATTTTAATGGACACATCCCACCTTGGGAAGTTTCCTTTTATTCTCTTTCCAAACATGCATGCATGCGCGGCCACTCAGGATTTTTTTTCTCCAAAGTCCAAACGTGGAATCTATGATTCTCTTTTCCAACAAACTAGGAAAGATAAAACAGATGGATTCTCCTTGCCTCCGAACGAAATCTCTACTTCCCCAAAATAAACTAGTATCCGCTTGCCCATATTTTTTCAAGCGCTGGAACAACCTTGCCGAATATTTGTCCTTTTATTTGACCGATCCAAACATTTCCTATTTATCTCCAACGTTGGCTGCACCTTTCCTTCTTTCTCAATAGAAAATCAGTCAATCTTTCTAAATAACTCAAACCGATCCAACCGCCTTCTTTTTTTCAACTGACAACACCTCACGAATAAGTCAATTGATTAGAATGTGGTGTCTCTCTTACCAAGAATCGTGGGATTCCTTTTCTTAAAAAAACGTGCAAGGCAAGCCAGCTTTTCCTTCTTTCTCTCCAATATTGCCCATAGCAATATGTTGAACTTTTTTTTTGTGCCCGGTCCAATCTCTCTTCGAATCTCTTTTTTTTAAGGATCTTTTCTCAACTTTTTCTCTCCAAGATGAACCAAAACACGATGACGACAAATGATGAAGCTGGATGGATGATGGTGATGGCGGTAAACAAAACAAGTGACAGCGGAATATGATAATGAAGTGGATGATTGTGTGAGCGGACGCGACGTGAACAAAACGTGACCAGAACTCGAAACTCTAAAAGAGTAACACTAAAACCAGCAACTCGACACACGATGCAACGGAAAGTTCAACAATGCAAAAACTAAGTGATAATAGCGAAAGGCTCAGACTGTCTAGGACACGGATGAATTAATCTAACTCTTTTTTTGGCTTTTTCGTTGAACTATAAGTATGAAGGACAGATGCAATCTAAACTATGAAAAATTATAAAATCTCACTGAGCAACCTGAAAACTGATACCACTCGATAGAGGCGAGCGGCCCGATCTTTTGATGAGATGATAACTATCGATTTAGTGGAGTCGATTTTGACGATCCGACTACAAACGTGCACGACATTGCGCCTTAGCAATCGCTAAACCAATCTCCCGAGGTTACTGACGATGCTAGAAATACGATCAGCCTGACCATGAAGATCTATTCCTGCAAGCAATCGAAGAACAAGCAAGAATATGATAAAAAACAATCTGAATATTGCGAATATGGATGAAGTATTGAAAAAAGCGGGGTTTCATAAGCGCTCTTGGTCTGGTCGTTGGACACAAACAAAGTACACGAAGTTGCAGTAATGACTAATTTTTAACTAAATAAAACCCCAGTTTAAACGATGCCTTAAGGGATGTACTTATAGGGAAAAGAGAGGGGATTTCATCCACCCATGGCAAGGTGGGACTAAAAACACCTCCTAAGTCGTTTCCCCTACAATATGGACTCTAAAATACATTACATGGGCCTGGCCCAAAAATAAGGTAGCGCAACACCAATAATAAGCTATGGACGGAATTTATGAAAGGCCATCTTGTATATTTCGTCCATCTTCTTGTATGTCATCATGGTGGCTTCAAAGTTCGGAAATCTCCACTGGAACCTTCGTTCTTGTTCTCTTCACACACGCCTTCATCTCCATGCTTGATCATGCTCCAATCTTCATCCTTCTTATCCGTGCTAATCCCTTCTATTATAAGCAACACAAATGTATCCATGTTAGGCAGCATCACATTCTCATGAATATTAGAAACATTACTAAGAAATGAAAGTACCTGATAATTTGATTGGCGTGTACGGGCTCTAGTAATTGGTTTGATAGGTATAGTAGCAGGGGTTGTGGGTGTAACTGTGGTATCCATGTCCTGATCAACGTTTCTTTATCTTGTCGGCATTCTACGTGAACTTCTCCAGGTATCCAAACAGAACTTCATATCTGCACGCGTCGTCTTAGGCTTACTAGCTTAGTTTATGCGGCAATACTTATTTGTCAAGCATATTTTTCCTACATCAATTATTATAACAGAACTTCTTCTGTAGGCATACTTGAACTTCATAGTGTATATTCATTTATTCCTGTATGCTCTTTTATGGAAAAGATCACCAGAACCTCCTCTCATAATATACCAGAACTTCTACAATAAGATTACTTGAACTTCATAGTGTATTTTCATTTATTCCTACTTGCTCTTTTATGGAATACATCACTAGCACCTCCTCTCCTAATATACCAGAAACTATACAGTAAGATTACTTGAACTTCTACTGTATAATTTCTTTGAAACTTCTACACTACAAGTTCAAGTAAGCTTCTCCTAAAATACTGTTCAATAGTGGAATAATATTATGTACACTGACATGACATAAGTTTGCTTTGTTTAATCGACCTAGTCTAATTTTTCATCAGCCTTGCGCTCCTCCTAGGCTTTGCTTGTAGTGGTTTTTGTTTGACATGTACCTCTTCATCTTCCTCTTCCTCTTCGTCTTCCTGTTCTTCAATGATGTCTTCATCTTCGTCTTCCTCATCCTCCTCTTCATCTTCTACCACTTTCTTGATACTGGCTCTAGGTTTTGCTTTCTATTTCTTTTTTGGCTTTTGGCTTGTCTTTTCAGCTTCTGCGCACTTCGGACATGTTCGTGCATTGTGTGGACCATATTCCTTGCATATGCTACAAAGCCTGCTCCTAGCTTTCTCTGGGTGTGGTCCCTTGTTTTGCTTTAGAACTTTGGGCTGTTGTTTTTGAACTTTGGGTTGCTTGACCTCCTCGGCGTCATTTCTTTCTAAGAGTTTTGGACAAGTGAGTTTGTTGTGTCATGCAACCTTTTTGCACACACTATATTGCATGTGTCCAAGTAGCACTCCATTCTCATCCAGCACGACGACTCTACCTGCAGATGGTGCCTTTATTTGAGCTCTCTATCACTTTTCTTTGCTGCAGAAAGTTTCTTCCTACCCTTTGTTTTAGAGTACAATGGTAGTTTTATCATCTCTTGCTGTTGCTGCATTAATTGGTCAACATCCTGCTTGCATTGGTCGGCTTGATCAGCGGTCTGGAGAATCTCAACTTCATAATAATGAAGGTCATCTTCAATTTCAGCATCCTCTTCAGCCATCCTTTCGTCAGCATCTTCTTGATTTGCTGAATGTATTGCATCAAATTCTTCCACGAGCCTCTTGAACATAGAAGGCTCTGCCATATTGTTGTTCACATCTCATCGCTTTCTTGTTAACTATCAAATTTAGCTGCAGTAGGATGTCTTGCTTGGAGAGTTTTGAGCTGCCATCCGATGCAATTGTGTTGTAGTCCCTTGTATTAAATGTTGGTTGTGATTTTGTAGTCTTTGTGTACTGTTTCAGGATATACTTGTTTGGAAATTTATCAGCCCTCAGGTAGTTCAGTACATTCATTATGTGAAGGCAAAACAGACCTACATTTGTGATGAATGCAGAATACATTGTTTGTGAGCCAGCAATGAGTTTCATATTTTTATATGATACTACTAGTTTAGCAATTTAATGAGTTTAATTTTCCGCTCACCTGTGTGTGTCCAAAAAGCTTGCATTCGCACTCATATATTTCATTCTCTGGGTCAACTACAACCTGGAATTCATGCTTGGACCAGGCAAATCCTTCTTCATCATGATGGCCACCCTTGTTGTGGTAGTACACAAGGTACTTAGTGGCCTCTGTTGTCTTTTTTGTGCGGAATAGTGTGTTTTTTCTCATCTATCTCTCATCTCACTGTACATGTCTTCCTCATAGCCATAATTTGTTTTTGTCAGAGGATTGCTCTGCACATGTCAAAAAGTAAGATATTAGTCGAGCAGAGTCATGGGTTTCATTTAAATACCAAGTGCACATGTTCAAGGAAGTCACAATATGGGGGTGTTTATTTTGTCTTAATACCATGCTGGCCATTGTTTGCTCGTTCTCCTTCTGCAGCTGAGTTTGTATGCAAGCATTTACCCACCTAGCAAACTTGTGTAGGTTTTGGGTCCCCTTGACATACCCTCTCTTGAGCACGTGATTCATGCTCTCACTTCGTTGTGTAGAAGTCATTGTAGCACATAAAATGTTCTTGTAATATGCTGATATCCACAGTTTCCTATCACTCCACAGCTGCATCATCATTTGGTCGTTCTACAGGTTCTACTTTTGCACGAGTGCAGCCAAGGCAGCTTCAAACTCTGTTGGCACAAGCGCCCAGTTTAAGATAGCCGTGAACTCCTCTTTTAATGTTTTATTATACTTTTTGTACAGCAACGTGAGGTATTCCTTGAACTTCTTCGGGATGTGCCAATGGCATAGCTTATGGACGGTATTTTGGAATGATTGTGGTATAGCTTTTGCCATTGACGGGCACTGGTCTGCATGAATTAAAAAATGAAACTTCCTTCTTGCACTGATGGTGAATTTATGTGATACAAGTACTTGAACTTCACAGGCAGCAGTAGGACTACCTAGTAATGTCACACAAATTTTTCTTATAGCAGTGTTGTTGAACTTCTGTGCTACCAGTGATTGAAATTCACAGGTAGCAGTAGGACTATCTAGTAATGTCACATATATTTTCCTTATAGCAGCGTTGTTGAACTTATGTGATAGAAGTACTTGAACTTCACAGGCAGCAGTAGGACTATCTAATAATGTCACACACATTTTTCTTATAGAAGTGTTGTTGAACTTCCGTGGTACCAGTGCTTGAACTTCACAGACATAACTATATTTTTTCTGAACATGTTACATATATTTTTTCTTACAACAGTGTTCTTGAACTTCTATGATTCCTGTATTTGAACTTCACATCTAGAACTATATTTTTCTAAACATGTGACATATAATTTTGCTTCTTGTACTGTTGTTGGACTTCTGTGCTACCAGTGTTTGAACTGATTGGTTTACATTATTTTCAGTTAAAAAACAGTATACCCAACATACACCCAGAGCTGAAAAGATGATGAAACTTGTAGAGTTTTTTTAACTTACCTGTCACAATGACTTTGCATCTTCGTCTCTGATTAGGGCAACAACAAATATCGTTGACTACAAATGGTGGTTTGTTACAACAAACACTCCTATGGGCATATGAAATCTATTAGTCTTATAAGTTGTGTCGAATGTTACGCAATCACCAAAATCATAATATGCTCCCCGGCAGCTTGCATTGGACTAGAAAATGTTTTTAATTGCATTTTCGTTGTCTACTTGTATGTCATAGTGATGTAGGGTAGAATCCTAGATGACTGATCTTTCAGGAAATGGAGGGGATCCTACGAAGAACACGAGGGGGAAACATGAGAGGAAATCACTCAAACCAACAAGATTCGATTACACATGTGCTAGATCCTCGAAACACAAGAAGATACACGATCCAAATCCAACAAAGGACAATACATTGGGTAACTAGTTCATCTCCAAGAGGAGGTCTTGATGGTCTTCCCGTTAGGGGTCTTGAATCCAAGATGGATCTTCTCCAAAGAGGTGGTCTCTCTCGGTGGAGTAGATTTGAATGGTTGAGCAAAGCTCTATCTCACATATGAGCTATCACATTGCTAATCCTAGTACGGAGCTAAGGGACAAGTATATATAGTCCAAGGGGTAAGTTGGGGATACATGGGGTGAAACCCCTTTCACTGCGCACAGGCAGGGCGGTATTACCGGTCACGGGGGCGGTTGTACCACTAGGAGCTCAGGTACTGGTTCCTGGAGGTGTTCGCGGAAGGGAGTAGCGGTTGTACGGTGGTCGGGGCGGTTGTACCGGTCTTTTGGCTATTACGGGGATAAAACGGTGTTGTACCGGCCTTGCACCGCTCGATCAATAAATCTGTACCGGTAGTTGGGACGTAGTCAAGTGGTTGTACTGCCCGGGCAGTAGTTGGGCGGTACATGGGCGGTTGTACCGGGATTTCTGGACTGGGAAGCTTCACTACATGTTGTCGATGTCCATCTTGCGGCATAACTTCTCCTTGGTTGCTTCCTTGGTACCTAAGTACACAAAGCATCTCCGTTTTGAAGGAAATATGCCCTAGAGGCAATAATAAAGTTGTTATTTATATTTCCTTATTTCATGACAAATGTTTATTATTCATGCTAGAATTGTATTAACCAGAAACTTGATACATGTGTGGATACATAGACTAAACACCGTGTCCCTAGTAAGCCTCTCCTAGACTAGCTCGTTAATCAAAGATGGTTAAGTTTCCTAACCATAGACATGTGTTGTCATTTGATGAACGGGATCACATCATTAGGAGAATGATGTGATGGACAAGACCCATCCATTAGCTTAGCATAATGATCGTTTAGTTTTATTGCTATTGCTTTCTTCATTACTTATACATATTCCTTTGACTATGAGATTATGCAACTCCCGAATACCGGAGGAATACCTTGTGTACTATCAAACGTCACGACGTAACTGGGTGAGTATAAACATGCTCTATATATATCTCCGAAGGTGTTTGTTGGGTTGGCATAGATCAAGATTAGGATCTGTCACTCTGAGTACCGGAGAGGTATCTCTGGGCCCTCTCGGTAATGCACATGATGATAAGCCTTGCAATTAGTGTGACTAATGAGTTAGTTGCGGTATGATGCATTACAGAACGAGTAAAGAGACTTGCTGGTAACGAGATTGAACTAGGTATGTACATACCGACGATCGAATCTCGGGCAAGTAATATAACGATGACAAAGGGAATGACGTGTGTTGTCATTACGGTTTGACCGATAAAGATCTTCATAGAATATGTAGGAACCAATACGAGCATCCAGGTTCCGCTATTGGTTATTGATCGGAGAGGTGTCTCGGTCATGTCTACATAGTTCTCGAAGCCGTAGGGTCCGCACGCTTAACGGTCGATGACAATTTGTATTATATGAGTTATGTGATTTGGTGACCACATGTTGTTCGAAGTTCCGGATGAGATCATGGACATGACGAGGAGTCTCGAAGTGGTCGAGAGGTAAAGATTGATATATTGGATGATAGTATTCGGACACCGGAAGTGTTTCGTAATGTATCGGGTACATATCGGAGTACCGGGCGGTTACCAGAACCCCTGGGGGAAGATATGGGCCATATTGGCCATAGGAGGGAGGCACACCAGCCGACATATGGGGTGGTGCGTCCCCACAAGTGAGGAGTCTGAATTGGACTAGGGGAGGGGGCGGCACCCCCCTTTCCTTCTCCCTCTCTCTCCTTCCCCCTTTCCCCCTCCGATATCCTACTAGGAGCCCAAGTAGGACTCCTCCTACTTGGGGCGCGCCAAGGGCCGGCCTCCTCCCCTCTCCTTCCTTTATATATGGGGGTGGGGGTGCCTCTAACACACATCAATTTTTCCAAGCCGTGTGCGGCGCCCTCCTCCATAGTTTACACCTTTGGTTATATTCACGTAGTGCTTAGGCGAAGCCCTGCGTGGATCACTTCACCATCACCGTCACCACACCGTCGTGCTGACGGAACTCTCCCTCGACACTTTGCTAGATCAAGAGTTCGAGGGACGTCATTGAGCTGAACGTGTGCAGAACTCGGAGGTGCCGTACATTCGGTGCTTGATCAGTTGAATCGGGAAGATATTTGACTACATCAACCGCGTTAAGCTAACGCTTCCGCTTTCGGTCTACGAGGGTACGTGGACACACTCTCCCCCTCTCGTTGATATGCATCTCCTAGATAGTTCTTGCTTGAGCGTAGGAAAGTTTTTGAAATTGCATGCTACGTTCTCCAACAGTGGCATCCGAGCCAGGTCTATGGGTAGTTGATATGCACGAGTAGAACACAAAGATTTGTGGGCGATGATAGTCATACTCCTTACAACCAATAGCTTATTTTGATTCGGCGGTATTGTTGGATGAAGCGGCCCGGACCAACCTTACATGACCGCGTTCATGATACCGGTTCCATCGACAGACATGCAACTTGTTTTGCATAAAGGTGGCTGGCTGGTGTCTGTTTCTCCAACTTTTGTTGAATCAAACTTGACTATGGCCGGTCTTTGTTGAAGGTTAAAACAACAAACTTGATGAAACATCGTTGTGGTTTTGATGCGTAGGTAAGAACAGTTCTTACTAGAAGCCCGTAGCAGCCACGTAAAACTTGCAACAACAAAGTAGAGGACGTCTAACTTGTTTTTGCAGGGCATGTTGTGATGTGATATGGTCAAGATATGATGTGATATACGTAATTGTATTAGATGATCATGTTTTGTAAAAGTTATCGGCAACTGGCAGGAGCCTTATGGTTGTCTCTTTATTGTATGAAATGCAATCGCCATGTAATTGCTTTACTTTATCACTATGCGTTAGCGATAGTTGTAGAAGCAATAGTTGGCGAGACGACAACGACGCTACGATGGAGATCAAGGTGTCAAGACGGTGACGATGGAAATCATTATGGTGCTTTGGATATGGAGATCAAAGGCACAAGATGATGATTGCCATATCATGTCACATATTTTGATTGCATGTGATGTTTATCTTTATGCACCTTATTTTGCTTAGTACGGCAGTAGCATTATAAGATGATCCCTCACTAAAATTTCAAGGTATAAGTGTTCTCCATGAGTATGCACCGTTGCGACAGTTCATCGTGCCGAGACACCACGTGATGATCGGGTGTGATAAGATCTACGTTCACATATAATGGGTGCAAGACAGTTTTGCACGTGTGGAATACTTTGGTTAAACTTGACGAGCCTAGCATGTATAGACACGGCCTTGGAACACTGGAGACCGAAAGGTCGAACGTGAATCATATAGTAGATATGATCAACATAGAGATGTTCACCATTGAAAACTACTCCATCTCACGTGATGATCAGACATGGTTTAGTTGATATAGATCACGTGATCATTTAGAGGACTCGGGGGATGTCTATCCAAGTGGGAGTTCTTAACTAATATGATTAATTGAACTTAATTTATCATGAACTTAGTCCTGATAGTTTTTGCATATCTATGTTGTAGATCAATGGCCCATGCTACCGTTCCCTTGAATTTTAATGCGTTCCTAGAGAAAGCTAAGTTAAAAGATGATGGTAGCAACTACACGGACTAGGTCCGTATCTTGAGGATTATCCTCATTGCTGCACAGAAGAATTATGTCCTTGATGCACCGCTAGGTGAAAAGCCCCCTCCCGCTAATGTAGACGCTTTGAACGTCTGGCAGACACGGTCTGATGACTACTCTATAGTTCAGTGTGCCATGCTCTACGGCTTAGAATCGGGACTTCAAAGACGTTTTGGACGTCATGGACCATATGAGATGTTCTAGGAGTTGAAGTTAATATTTCAAGCAAATGCCCGAGTTGAGAGATATGAAATCTCCAACAAGTTATATAGCTGCAAGATGGAGGAGAACAGTTCTGTCAGTGAACACATATTCAGAACGTCTGGGTATCATAACCACTTAACTCAGCTCGGAGTTAATCTTCCGGATGATAGTGTTATTGACAGAGTTCTTCAATCACTGCCACCAAGCTACAAAGGCTTCGTGATGAACTATAATATGCAAGGGATGGATAAGACAATTCCCGTGCTCTTCGCTATGCTCAAAGCTACGGAGGTAGAAATCAAGAAAGAGCATCAAGTGTTGATGGGTAACAAGACCACTAGTTTCAAGAAAAAACGCAAGGGAAAGAAGGGGAACTTCAAGAAGAATCGCAAGCAAGTTGTCACTCCCGGGAAGAAGCCCATGTCTGGACCCAAGCCTGAAATTGAGTGCTTCTACTCCAAAGGGACTGGTCACTGGAAGCGGAACTGCCTCATGTATTTGGCGGATAAGAAGGATGGCAAATTGAACAAAGGTATATTTGATATACATGTTATTGATGTGTACCTTACTAATGCTCTTAGTAGCGCTTGGGTATTTGATACTGGTTCTGTTGCTCATATTTGCAACTCGAAGCAGGGGCTATGGATTAAACGAAGATTGGCTAAGGACGAGGTGACGATGCGCGTCGGGAATGGTTCCAAGGTCGATGTGATCACCGTCGGCACGCTACCTCTACATCTAACTTTGGTATTAGTTTTAGACCTGAATAATTGTTATTTGGTGCCAGCGTTGAGCATGAACATTATATCTGGATCTTGTTTAATGCGAGATAGTTATTCATTTAAATCAGAGAATAATGGTTGTTCTATTTATGTGAGTAATATCTTTTATGGTCATGCACCCATGAAGAATGGTCTATTTTTGTTTAATCTCGATCGTGGTGATACACATATTCATAATATTGATGCCAAAAGATGCAAAGTTGATAATGATAGTGCAACATATTTGTGGTACTGCCGTTTAGGTCATATTAGTGTAAAGCGCATGAAGAAACTCCATGCAGATGGACTTTTGGAATCACTTGATTATGAATCATTTGATACTTGCGAACCATGCCTCATGGGCAAGATGACTAAGACTCCGTTTTCCTGAATAATGGAGCGAGCCATTGACTTATTGGAAATAATACATACCGATGTATGCAGTCCGATGAGTGTTGAGGCTCGCGGCGGGTATTGTTATTTTCTGACCTTCATTGATGATTTGAGCAGATATGGGTATTATCTACTTAATGAAACACAAGTCTGAAACATTTGAAGAGTTCAAAGAATTTCAGTGTGAAGTTGAGAATCATCGTAACAAGAAAATAAAGTTATCTACGATCTAATCGTGGAGGCGAATATTTGAGTTACGAGTTTCGCCTTCATTTAAAACAATCTGGAATAGTTTCACAACTCACGCCACCTGGAACACCACAGCGTAATGGTGTGTCCGAACGTCGTAACCGTACTTTATTAGATATGGTGCGATCTATGATCTCTCTTACCGATTTACCACTATCGTTTTGAGGTTATGCATTAGAGACAGCTGCATTCACGTTAAATAGGGCACCGTCTAAATCTATTGAGACGACACTGTATGAACTATGGTTTGGCAAGAAACCTAAGCTGTCGTTTCTTAAAGTTTGGGGTTGCGATGCTTATGTGAAAAAGCTTTAGCCTGATAAGCTCGAACCCAAATCAGAGAAGTGCGTCTTCATAGGATACCCAAAAGAAACTGTTGGGGTACACCTTCTATCACATATCCGTAGGCAAGATATTTGTTGCTAAGAATGGATCCTTTCTAGAGAAGGAGTTTCTCTCGAAAGAAGTGAGTGGGAGGAAAGTAGAACTTGATGAGGTAATTGTACCTTCTCTCAAATTGGAAAGTAGCTCATCACAGAAACCGTTCCCATGATGCCTACACCTATTAGTGAGGAAGCTAATGATGATGATCATGAAAATTCAGATCAAGTTACTACTGAACCTCGTAGGTCAACCAAAGTACGTTCCGCACCAGAGTGGTACGGTAATCCTGTTCTAGAAGTCATGTTACTAGACCATGACGAACCTATGAACTATGAGGAAGCTATGATGAGCCCAGATTTTGCGAAATGCTTGAGGCCATGAAATCTGAGATGGGATCCATGTATGAGAACAAAGTATGGACTTTGGTTGACTTGCCTGATGATCGGCAAGCCATAGAGAATAAATGGATCTTCAAGAAGAAGAATGACGCTGATGTTAATGTTACTGTCTACAAAGCTTGAGTTGCTGTGAAAGGTTTTCGACAAGGTCAAGGAGTTGACTACGATGAGACCTTCTCCCCCATAGCGATGCTTAAGTCTGTCCGAATCATCTTAGCAATTGCCGCATTTTATGATTATGAAATCTGGCAAATGGACGTCAAAACTGCATTCCTAAATGGATTTCTTAAAGAACAGTTGTATATGACGCAACCAGAAGGTTTTGTCGATCCTAAAGGTGCAAACAAAGTGTGCAAGCTCCAGCGATCCATTTATGGACTGGTGCAAGCATCTCGGAACTGGAATATACGCTTTGATGAGGTGATCAAAGCATATGGTTTTATATAGACTTTTGGAGAATCTTGTATTTACAAGAAATTGAGTGGGAGCTCTGTAGCATTTCTAATATTATATGTGGATGACATATTGTTGACTGGAAATGATATAGAATTTCTGGATAGCATAAAAGGATACTTGAATAAGAGTTTTTCAATGAAAGACCTCAGTGAAGCTGCTTATATATTGGGCATCAAGATCTATAGAGATAGATCAAGACGCTTAATTGGACTTTCACAAAGCACACCTTGACAAAGTTTTGAAGAAGTTCAAAATGGATCAGTCAAAGAAAGGGTTCTTGCCTGTGTTACAAGGTGTGAAGTTGAGTCAGACTCAATGCCCGACCACTGCAGCAATAGAGAGAAAATGGAAGTCATTCCCAATGCCTCACCAAAGATTCTATCATGTATGCTATGCTATGTACCAGACTTGATGTGTGCCTTGCTATAAGTCTAGCAGGCAGGTACCAAAGTAATCCAGGAGTGGATCACTGGACAGCGGTCAAGAACATCCTGAAGTACCTGAAAAGGACTAAGGATATGTTTCTCGTTTATGGAGGTGACAAAGAGCTTGTCATAAATGGTTACGTCGATGCTAGCCTTGACACTGATCCGGATGACTCTAAGTCATAAACCGGATACGTATTTGTATTGAATGGTGGAGCTATCAGTTGCTGTAGTTCCACGCAAAGCGTCGTGGCGGGATCTACTTGTGAAGCGGAGTACATAGCTGCTTCGGAAGAAGCAAATGAAGGAGTCTGGATGAAGGAGTTCATATCCGATCTAGGTGTAATACCTAGTGCATTGGGTCCAATAAATATCTTTTGTGACAATACTGGAGCTATTGCCTTGGCGAAGGAATCCAGATTTCACAAAAGAGCCAAACATATCAAGAGACGCATCAACTCCATCCGTGATCAAGTCAAGGAGGGAGACATAGAGATTTTCAAAATACATACGGATCGGAATGTGGCAGACCCGTTGACTAAGCCTCTTCCACTAGCAAAACATGATCAACACCAAGACTCCATTGGTGTTAGAATCATTAAAATGTAATCTAGATTATTGACTCTAGTGCAAGTGGGAGACTGAAGGAAATATGCCCTAGAGGCAATAATAAAGTTGTTATTTATATTTCCTTATTTCATGATAAATGTTTATTATTCATGCTAGAATTGTATTAACCGGAAACTTGATACATGTGTGGATACATAGACAAAACACCGTGTCCCTAGTAAGCCTCTACTAGACTAGCTCGTTAATTAAAGATGGTTAAGTTTCCTAACCATAGACATGTGTTGTCATTTGATGAATGGGATCACATCATTAGGAGAATGATGTGATGGACAAGACCCATCCGTTAGCTTAGCATAATGATCGTTTAGTTTTATTGCTATTGCTTCTTCATGGCTTATACATATTCCTTTGACTATGAGATTATGCAACTCCCGGATACCGGAGGAATACCTTGTGTGTGATCAAATGTCACAACGTAATTGGGCGATTATAAAGATGCTCTACAGGTATCTCCGAAGGTGTTTGTTGGGTTGGCATAGATCAAGATTAGGATTTGTCACTCCGAGTATCGGAGAGGTATCTCTGGGCCCTCTCGGTAATGCACACCATTCTCTCCGCGTTCTGGTTT
Source organism: Triticum aestivum (assembly GCF_018294505.1). Classification (NCBI taxonomy): domain Eukaryota; kingdom Viridiplantae; phylum Streptophyta; class Magnoliopsida; order Poales; family Poaceae; genus Triticum; species Triticum aestivum. Next base: position 257,075,525 of record NC_057805.1, read on the forward strand.
ACCCCCTTGGCGTTGGGGTTTCATCTCCATGGCAGTTCAGGCTTCCATTGCTCTTGGTTTTGACTTTTCTAATGGGATGGGTCTCTCGCAAGAGATCTGGCGATCCATGAGGTGCACGGTGCACCCCAATGATGGCTATGGTCATATCATCATGGTGGTTTCTTTTGCAAGGCATAATTTTTTCCTGACTAAGGAGAATGTTACCCTAGCTCTTGAGGCGGCGATGTGTGGATATTGTTCTTCATTAATGGTATCATGTTTACGTGATCGTATTTTCTCCTTTCATGCCTCATGCAAAGAGGTTGGTTTTTTCATCTTGCATCAACACAACCATGTCTACCCTCAATTCAAGTGTCACTTTCACCTTTGGGGTCATGGAGGACCGGATTGGACTAAGGTGTTTAGATCTTGGCAAATTGAAAGCAATGATGAATGGATTCTAGTTAGTCCTTCTAAGCGCAGGGCATGTCTAGGCCTAGCTGCCATGCTGCATGCCCCTGCTAAATCATCTTTGTGTTCTAAGGATGTTAATCATCCTCGAAGAGTTTGTGCTTTGCTACATTTCTTAATTATGATGCATGCAAAGGATATCGTTATAATGCTACTGCTGAAGACATTCTCACAGTTCAGAAAGATGCAGATTACAATCTAGATCCCCAAGAGTTGATAGTTTCAAATAGCAATTCATTAGCTCATGAGCATGGTGCACATGTTGATTGCTCGCCACCGGTGGCCTCCTTGCCGGCGACGGAGTTGGGCCTACAGTTTGGATCTGTTTCGCCACCTACCCGCCCTTCTCAGGATACAGTTTCTAATAATAACGATAGGATAATCTTCTCGACAGATATTGTTGCTACCACGTTGCCTTCTATGGCTTCTTTGAAAAACCCTCTAATCCTCTCGGATTATGACTCTGATGGTGATGGGCTTTGATCTACCCCTCCTAATGCTTTATTGGGCCCTGAGGCCCCAGGCAGCCCGGCCCAATCGCCATGAAAGTCTCGTGTGGAAATCATTCGTGATTTGCAAGGTTTAGATGAACTGGTCGAAGAGATGGCGGCACAGGTTTGGGACTGTCCATGTTGTTTTAGCATGGGGCATACCTTAGAATGGTGCATGAACGAAGTCCGGTGTCATCGGTGTTTCCGGCTCGGTCACGTTAAAAAAGGTTGCACAAGGTCACCTCCCAATTTAAAGATTTGGGTTCCCAAACGTAGCAGCCCAGCTACCAATCTCAAGTCTCGCGCCTTCAAGCATACCCTGGAACCTTCGTGCTCCCAAACAGTGCAAAGATCCCCTGCAAAAAACCCTGCCCCCTCTGCTCTGCCGCCTGGTTATTCCACCCCTCCATCGTCAAGCCGCTCGCCTCCAGGTAGCTCTTGTCCGCCACCTCCGCCATCGTCCATGGCAAACTATGAGCTTGATCTGCGCAGCTTTTTGTCGGCGGGTCACGATATTGTGGATGTCGGTCCGCAGCGGCTGTTGCGCACGTTCTACACACCGGCTCGCTCCCCTCCCCATCGCCATGAATCTTACATGGTGGGAATTGTTGAGTCGATACCACAGTCGGAGGATGTGCCTCTTCTCCGTCAGCAGGTCAGAGATTTCATCATCGATGAGTTACAGCTACCAATTTTATCCTCTCAGACTTGGTTCCAAGGTATGGGACTGTATCAGATGCAAGACCCAGTTATTCGTAGTGCACTAGTTAATCATGCACCCTGGCCGCTTGGTTTAGATCAGCATGGGGAGGAGATTTTTGTTAGATTCATTAACCATGATGATGGAGAGGGTTTCCGAGCTCTGCAAGGTCATAGAACTGGTTGGCTCACGTTTATTGGTGTCCCCTTGGATTATCACAATGAGGAGATTCTTTCTGAGGTTGTGGGTACTTTCGGCCAATTTCATTATTGGAACCATGAAGATGACCGTCTAGTTCATTCCTTGGCACATGGAGGCGTACCTTGCGAAGGTGCAAAAGATGGAGAAGCAGTTCCTGGGCCTGGACTTGTAGCATGTGCCCCGTGGCACCAACAAAGAAGCTGACGACATCGCAAGAAGGGCATCCAGGCGGCAGCCCCAAGAGCCTGGCGTCTTCGAGGAGCGGCTCTTCAAGCCATCAGCAACACCACCACTTTCGAGAACAGCTCAGCCTCGGGAGGAGCTCCCGCAGCCGCCTGCCACAGGAGCCCCAGCCTGGGGCCCGACCTCAGGAGCGTGCCTCCTCTTGGCGCTCGAGCCCCAAGAGGGATGCTGGACGAAGGAATTCAAGGAATACCTAATGCAAGGGGCGCTGCAGGAGAAGGAGGAGGACGCAAAGCGCGTGGCCCGGCAAGCCACGACACACTGCATCCGGGACGGTGAGTTGTACAGGAAGCGACCAAATGACGTTTCGCTACGTTGCATCTCCAGAGACAAGGGCAAGGAGTTGCTATCTGACATACACGGAGGGGACTGCGGGCACCACTCGTCATCACGGACCCTCGTCGGCAAGGCATTCCGCAGCGGGTTCTACTGGCCCACGGTGCTCAACGACACAGCCGAGCTGGTGAAGATCTATGAAGCCTGCCAGTTCCACGCCAAGCAGATCCATCAGCCGGCTCAGGGCCTCCAGACCATCCTACTCACATGGTCGTTCGCGGTCTGGGGGCTGGATATCATGGGCCCGTTCCCTCGAGCGCCTGGGGGCTACCGCTACCTCTACGTTGCCATTGACAAGTTCAGCAAGTGGGCGGAGGTGGAAGCCGTCCGCACCATCCCAGCTGGTTCCGCGGTCAAGTTTATTAAGGGTCTCGTGAGCCGCTTTGGGGTCCCCAACCGCATCATCACTGATAACGGTTCACAGTTCACCAGTAATCTCTTCAAAACATACTGTGCTAACCTTGGAATGCAGATCTGCTGCGCTTCAGTGGCGCACCCCAGGAGCAATAGTCAGGCCGAACGCGCCAACGCGGAGGTCCTGAGGGGCCTCAAGACCAGGACTTTTAAGAAGAAGCTGGAGGCCTGCGTCAGGGGCTGGTACGAGGAGCTCCAGTCCGTGCCGTGGTCCATCCGCACCACCACCACCAAGCCGACGGGCGAGACCCCGTTCTTCCTCGTCTACAGAGCAGAAGCAGTCCTCCCTCACGAGGTCAAGCATTGCTCCACACGGGTCCTGGCGTTTGATGAAATGCAACACGACGCCACACGGGGGATGGACCTCGTGCTGGGGGAGGAACGACGCCGCGAAGCTGTGCTACGGGCAGCAAGGTATCAGCAGGCGCTGCGGCGATACCACTGCCGCAACATCCGCTCCAGGACCCTCGAGGCGGGTGACCTCGTCCTGAGGCGTGTCCTCTCTAGGGAGGGGCTGCACAAGCTCTCACCCATGTGGGAGGGCCCGTTCAGGGTCGTCCATGTCTCCAGGCCTGGCGCCGCATGCTTGGAAATGCAGGACGGGGTGCCCATCTAGAACGCTTGGAACATCCAGCACCTCTGGAAGTTCTACCAATAAAGCAAGGCCCAACGCCTGTGAAGAAAGGTGTAACACCCCGCATGTAACTTGCCATATTCGTAACTCCGACTCTTGCCATTTCCGGCTATGTGATATGTTTTTCCCTCCGTTGTCGGGTTTTGTCTTTCGTTTTGTATTTTGTCATGTCATGCATTTTCATACCATGTCATCATGTGCATTGCATTCGCATACGTGTTCGTCTCTTGCATCCGAGCATTTTCCCCGTTGTCCGTTTTCCAATCCGGCGCTCCTATCTCCTCCAGTGCACCCCTCTTGTTTTCTTTCGTGTGCGTGTGTCAAACTTTCTCGGAATGGACCGAGGCTTGTCAAGTGGTCTTAATATACCAGCCGGAGACTACCGGTCAAGTTTCGTTCCATTCGGAGGTCTTTGGTACTCCATCGGTTAACCGGGCCTCCGCAATGTCCATTTGAGTGTCCAGCAAAACCCCCTCCAAAACCAGCCCAAAACCCACCAAACTCTCTTCCATGCTCTAGGTCGTTCGATCACGATCGTGTGGGCGAAAACCGCACCTCATTTGGAGCCTCCTAGCTCCCTCTACCTATTTATATGTGGGCATCCCGAAAAACGAAATCACAGACGAACCCTAGAGTTTTTCCCACCGCGCCGCCGGACGCGTCCGTCCGCGCCGGACGACGTCCAACCGCCCCGCCGCCGGCCCGCGAAGCCCGCAGC